>NC_056732.1:731819645-732052145 GCF_019279795.1 Protopterus annectens
CACTATCACAGGAAATGAGGATAAAGCATTGCAGAGTCCATGGGGCAATTTCTAGATGATATCACCCCTGGAACATTCGCTTAATGGAGGGATGAGGGAAAAGAAATTGCTGCACTTGACATTGCTTTGGGGATGCAATAGACCAAAACAAGGATTTCATCAGCAATGGAACAACTTCTGTGCTATTGAAGGGATAGGGAACCACTCATGTGGCATCCAAAGGTAATGGCAAAGATTGCCTACTAATGAATTGGCTTCTTCTGATGTGTTGTTTGCTATCAGAAAGTGGTTAGCCAAAATCGGCTGTTCCCCAACTTTCACATACAATCCCCTTTCTCACCAATACACCAGACCACTGTCATGGCTGCTGGTGTTGACTGCTATCACACATTAGGTACGAAGTTTTGGAGAACATAGATTATAAGAAGAACTCCCTCAATAACACTAACATGCAATGTGGCCTCAAAATAGCCTTGCATCTTGGACAGGCTGCCTCCAATAATCCCCTCTGACCTGCAGCAGAGACATCTATGAAGAAAGCCACTAAAGGGATTAGGGTCTGAAACAGTTTGACTTTTGTTAGGTTAGATTTATGAAACCACATTTCTAGATGAGTCTTGAAGGTCTTTGATATTCTAATTTGAAATGTCATTAGATTTGAGGTTTGGGGTCACTGTACTCTTGGCATTCACTGAAGACCTCTTGTGTAAAATCTGGCATAAAGGACAACAGAAATTGCCAACTATCATCAGCTCCAGGGTCCTGAGGCTAAAACAGACTGAGATGAAATGTGACTGAGCGATATGATTGATCTGATCCTGAAGGGTGGGGTTCTCTCTGTGGGTAAGAGAGTTCAGCTAGAAACCATAGCAGACTGCACCTCTGAATATGAGCAGATAAGATGGTTCTTGCTGAGACTTTGCAGTATTCGCCATGACACCTAAGGATTGTAACAGATTGATCAGGGACTCAGCAGCAGACACTAATCTATTCAATTATGTCGAGACAAATATCTAGTCATCCAAGTAAGGAGATGCTTTATCTCTCTGCAGCCTCTGGTTTCCTGTAGCAGAGAACATACATTTGGTGACCTGTGTGGGTTGTACTGAGGCAAAATGGAAAAGACTAGAATGGGTAATAAGTGGCAACTACTTTGTAGTTTAAATAACCCCCTGATCTTCTTGGATAATTTTAAAGAGAGAGAAATATCACAAGTCCATTGAACACCTCCAGTCTCCTGTCAGACATTGTAGGATGAGACTACACAGTGACCAAGTGAAATGTTTCTTCTGAATTGAAGGCATTTAGGCCACATAAGTCTATGGAAACTTTGAGATCCTTTATTTTTTCTGGTACCAAAAAAATGAAAATTATGTACAAACTATAGCATTAGATCTAGATGAGCTGGTTCATCCTTAGCAACTAAAGCTGTAGGTCTTTAGTCTTCTAAGCACATGAAACATGCTGAATCAGTTTTACATCTTCAGTGACTTTCAGGTCAGATCTCTCCAACATTTGGTCATTTAGGAGAATAAGCTAGTGAAATAGGAAATGTGCAGAGAACAGCAACAGGTGGTGAAAGTGAACAGACCAGAAGTGCCCCTGCAAGAGACAACATCACATAGCAAACAGGAGGAAATTGGGCAGAAAGAAACAATAAACCAAACAGGGAGGCAAAAGGGGCTGAACAGTGAACACAATTTGTAGGAAGTATACAGATGGAATGGGGAAGGGTCAGATGCAGCACAACACAGGGGACCTGTACAGAAAGTGAAGAAGGCTAAGGTTGTGGAACTGAAGGGAACATTTGCAGACTAGCAGGATAGTGATTGTGACAGGAAGGAAAGGAGATGCGAGTCAGTGTGTGGATAGAAAACAGAAATACTGAAATTTTTGACAAGGGAGACATGAGAAATGAGTGGCCAGGGCCATCACCCAGGGAGAGGATTGCATGCACATTATGGTGCATGTAGATACCAACAAGCTAACCAAAGAGACAGTTGAACAGTTGATGTGGTGACAAGTAGGGCCACTGTGGTGAAAGAGAAATACCAGAGGGTTAGAGGTATGGAAGGTGCCATACTGAAATATGGGTACAACAGAGTGGGGAAAGCAGGGGACATACAAAAGTATAGAGATAGAAGAGGTAGAAAGGTGACTGGTTGCCTTAAAGGAGGATAATACACAAAAGCAAAATGAGCTACCTCACAAGGTTCTCAGGAATTTGGTCAGCATGCCCACGGATTCTCATAACAGAGATCTTCCACAAATCACACAGCAATGGTTATTCCACTCCACAACAGACCCCAGGAATTATCGCATTATAAGCCTGACTAGCTTGGTCTGCAAGGCTATGGCGCGCATCATCATGGAACTCATTAACAGAGGCATTGGTTATCTCCAAACACTGGACTCTACCCAGTTTGGCTTTGTTAAGGGCAGATCATGCCTCCTAAACCTGGCGGACATCTTTGAGACAGTTACCAAGGCTATAAATGAGGGAAAGGTGGTACACACAGCCTACCTAGACCTCGCAAAGGCCTTCAACACCATTACCCATTCTGGTGTTACAGACAAGCTCACCAGCCTGAACATAAACCCCTATGTCACAAGATGGGTTGCCAATTGGCTCACGGACAGAACCCACATGGTGAAAGTTGCGGGAGCTAGGTCTGACTCCAAACTGGTTACAAGTGGCATTCCCCAGGGCTCAGTCCTACGACCCCCTCCTGTTTGGCATATACTTCTCAGAGGTACAGGCAAGCACAAGAGGACTATGGCTGACCAAGTTCTCAGACAACTGTGAACTAGGGACTATAATTGACTCTCCAGCTGACACAGACATCCTCCAAAAGGGTCTCACTGAGATGGATACTTGGTGTCAAAATCATGGCCTCAAGCTATATGCCAAAAAGTGCAAAGTCATCCCCTTTGGAAAAAACAAAGTACCTACAAATTACCACATAGGTGGTAGTCCCCTAAATACGGAAAACATAATAAGGGATTTGGGGACCCAAGTAGGTAGTAATCTCTCCTTTGATAGTCACATTGCCAAAGTGGTTAGAAAATCCTTCTATGTGGCCCACCTAATTACAAAAGGGTTTGCATCCAGATCAAAAGAGGTCATTGTGCCCCTCTGCTCAATGCTCATCAGACCCATCAAAGAGTACAATGTCCCATTTGGGATGTACCTTACAAGACACCTGCAACAGCTGGAAAGACCACAGAAGTACCTCACCAAGAGGATCGCTGGCCTCAAACAGATGCCCTATGCAGCTCGACTGAAGAAACTCCAGCTGTACCTGTTTGCATACCACCTACTCAGAGGTGATCTCTGCCTGACATACAAGGCCATGTCCAACCCAGAATTGTTGGACATGCTCCACCTAAAGAAAACCATATCCCCTTGAGCCACATGCTCTAGGGATCTAAACCTCACCAGAACAATAAATAGGACATGCTGGAGAGATAGATTCCTGTCCCAGAGACTTCCCATGCTTTGAAACAAGATCCCAATCTACATTAGGCAGAGCTCCTCACTAACACTCTTCAAGAGAAACTTTGACGAGTGGATGGGAAACAGAAAGTTTACCTCGGGGATCACTTCAGTGGCTATGCTGGACAGAGGTGCAGGGAACTAATCTAAGGGGGCGGCGAAAGTCAACACATTCTGGCTAGGCTTATAAATGCCTTCAGGCAGATAGCCAAGTACCTACCTATGAACCTATTAATCTATCAGCTCCCAGTTCTGTTAATATTCACTCTTTCTCCTTTCAACCAGTATCTGTCCTAACAATCAAGAAATACTTCAAACAAATTAAACCAAGTACACTTGTTGCAGGTGAAATTCCTGGTGATTTCTTAAAAATAACAGCCGTCTCAATTTCCTTTCCAGTATCCATTCTCATAAATAGGTCTATTCAGGAATTGCATGCGTCAGCATTATGAAAGAAATCTTACATCATCCCACTTCACAAGGGAGGTAACTCCAATGATACGTCCAACTTTAGACCGAATGCCATTCTCTTCCCCCTTTCGAAAATCCTTGAAAATGCATTCATAATCAGTTAATGACTCATTTACAAACTAACATCCTCCTCACCCCGCCCGACACAACATGGTTTCAGACCAGGGCATAGCACTCCCACAGCTCTCTTAAACTTCAATAACACTATTAACCTAGCCACAGACAAAAGCCAACTTGTTTCTGCCATATTTCTGGATCTGTCCAAGGTCTTCGATACCATTTTCCATAGCCTTCTTCTAAAGCAACTCTCTTCACTTGGCCTATCAAAACTTCCACCAGCTGGTTCTCCAGCTACCTTTCCAATAGATTCCAGTCTGTTAAATGGAATAATTCTCACTCATCCTTCCTGCCTATCAAAACAGGTGTTCCCCAAGGTTCCATGCTGGGGCCACTGCTTTTCAACATATTTATCAATAACCTACACTCCACCAAATGTCAAGCATCCTTCATACAATATGCCGATGACTCCACATGAATCTGTCCTTCTAGTAACATAATCATGCTGCTTGACCTTACCCAACAGTCATTTTCATCAGTTAAAAGCAGTCAATAACTCCCAGCTTCTACTCAATTAAAAAAAAAAAAAAAGCTGCTGCTATTCCTCCCAAAGGCCCTGACACACCTCAAAAAAATGCCCCAATAACAACCCTAAAGACGTCATCCCCCATACCAAGCTACTAGGCATGACAATTGATAATAACCTGGAATTTGATGTACATACACAAAAGGCTAGAAAAAAAATCATCAGAAATTAGAGACACTCTGTTGAACAAAAAAGTACTTCACTGATTCATCAAGGAAACTCCTGGTCTCTACACTCCTGCTCCCCACTTTCTATATGGCTCCCCAGTACTGCTTAACCTTTAAGCTTCCATCCTAAACAAACTAAACCAGTGCTACAATAAATAGCAAAATTTGCCACTAACTGATCAAACAGAGCCCATCACTGCTTAGACCTAAAATAGCTTGATTGGCTTGAATTACCCATACAACTCACTTACACACAACTACTCCCAGTTCACAAATTAATACACAAACCAGAACAAAGCAAATCCCTACTAGCCTTATTGCATATATACACCCCTGCTAGGCCACTTTGATATGGAAACAAATTGCTCCTCACTACCTCCAGACCACACCTTTCAGCAGGAGCCTCTATTCCAGCTATGTAGCCCACTCCTGGAACTCCATCCCATCATCCCTTAAACATACTAGCAACCTTTCCAATTTCAAATCAATCTAAAAGAATATCTGTCCGTCACCTGGAACTGTACCTGTACAACCCTCAAATAAGATGTATGACTACCTACTTACTATAACTATCCCTTATCCCATTAAACATGTCAGCAAACTTTCCAGTTTTAGGAACAATCTAAAAAAAATATCTGTCTGACACCTGGACCTGCACCTGCACATTCATCAAAACAGATGCATGACCAGCTACTCACTGTAACTATGCCTTTCTCACTCTAATTTCACAAACATCTGCATCTCTTAGCAGGTAGCAATGGCCTAACATCAAAGGTCGCTCTCACTTTAATGATATCATGCTACTGGTGTATGCTCTTCTACCTCTACAGCTGAAGCTTACTGCTATTTATTTTCCTCTCTAGTGTCCTTCTATAACATTCTCATCTTCCTAATAATAATAATAATAATAATAATAATAATAATCACTCTCTTTCTCCATGTCCTTAATTTTCACTCCTGCTCATTAATCCTCCTCATTCTATTCCTCTTTCTATTTTGGCAGCAGAATATTATTTTTCAGCTCCTTACATTTTTTGAAATATAATCAGTACTTTGAATAACTCTGTATTCATTTGCTTGACATAGCATATCCATTTCTGCAGTGTGTCCGCTACTTGCGGTACACAGAGTATTCTTAATATTTCTGTAAATATATTTCAATCTGTGTTTCTGTTTGTTGTGGGAATTTTCTTCCTATGTATATAATTACTTATCAGTTACTGTAAAATGTTTTTATCTGTGTTTTTGTTGAGCCTTTCTCCCCAATTCACTATAAAATATCCAATTTGTTGCAGGGCTTTCTCCCCTTGTATGTAGTTTCTCAACTACTGTTTAAATGTTTTTGAATCTGGTGTTGAACTTTTCTATCTGGACCTTTGCTGAAAATGGGCCATTAGCTCAGTCACACTTTCCCAGTTATCAAAGGACAAGTAAATAAAATAAAACACTGGCCAGTGGAGAAATGTCCATGAAAGGAAGATGGGAACAGTGGAATTTTTGTACAAGGAGGAAGCATGCAAAAGGTCGAACAGCAATAGTATGGAAAATCATGGTAAGAATCTTACTATTCCAGAGGGCTCCAATCACTTGAATAACATCCAACATGTGTTCATGACCAGAAGAAGTTGCTAAACCTCAGCCAGATTTTGTGGTTGAGGAGGACTTCATCATACTTTTTTACTCAGTGCTAAACAGGCAGCCATTAGGAAAAGTGCATACGTTTGGTTTAAGACAGTGAATGAAGAACGGGATTTCTGCATGGCTGAAGGGTAGGACACAGAAAGTCATGGTGATTTGGAAAATGTCAGGAGCAAGAAGTACTGCAAGAGTTGGTTCTGGGCCCGGTATTTTTCCCTGGTTTACATCAAATATGTCTGAAGTAAGGGTAAACAGAATCAACCTTGTTGCTAATGCAAACAGATAACTGCAGCAGTGCAGGATGGGAGATAAGTCTTAGGAGGGATTTGAAAAAGTAGACTAAGTAGGCAGCAAAGTGGCAGCCTCAGTTCAGAGAAATGATAATTGTTGCAACTGGAACTCAACAACTCTGGTGTGTACTATTATCTTGGAAAAATGGAAATAATGGCAATGAGCAGGAAAAGGATCTTAGGATGTTGACCTCACTTAGATTGAACCATCCAGAGTTAAGTGAAGGGAATGGCAGCAGCAAATAGGACATCAGGATTTACTCCCTAGGAAACAGAATCCAGAAGCAAAGAGGTAATGCTTCTACTGTAACTGAGCCTTGGTCAGGACACACATTGAGAACTTAGTGCAGTTTAGGACAGGGCCATCAAGTTGCTGGAAGGAGTCTAGATGAAAGTCAGCAGAAGAATGGAGTGGAAAGCTATGGTCATAGAGTTGCAGACCTGGAACTCCTCTGTCTTGAGACAGGAGAGACAGGGTACATAATAAGGTTGCACAAGATCTTGTCAGGAAGACATGAAGATGTCGGCCTGAGGGGGAGGACGGGCATAGGCAGCACATTTTATTTATTTATTTGTTTATTTAACATTTGTTTACCAGGATAGTCCGACTGGACAGCTAGTATCCATTTTCAGCAGAGTCCTGGGAAGAAAAGCTCCACACAGTTAAAGAATAAAGAGTAATTCATGGTAACAATTTTAAGTTACAAAGTGTAAAAGATAACAACAGTTAGAAACATGGTATAGAAAAGTTTAACAAGTTAAAAGTACAAAGTTTAAGTACAAGTATGTGAGCATAGCACTATCACAGAGTAAGCATGGGTACAATATTTGTGCAAGGCATTTTCATAGTAAAAAGACATGTACAATATTTAAAATATATACAATGAGCATCAGTAGAGGACAATATTAGTATTCACCAGAAGCACACAGAAGGATTTCCTTACTACTGTAGTTACCTAGTGGTCAAAGTTTAGGTTAATATCTATCTGTTCTCCTAGTTCCCTCACCGCTGGGTCTACTTTTAGGGGTGTGATATTAATATTATCATTTGCAGAGATACCTGATTTACCAAAGAGTATGATTACACATTTTTTTAGAATTTAGTGTCAGACCATGGTTTTGGCACCAGTTTTGTCATTTTTAGGCCTATTTATAAGATGTCAGTATTGTTTGGAGATTCAATGATTGCTCCTAGCTTACAGTCATTGGTGAAGCTGGTGAGCCACAGGCCTCCAACATTGACCTTCACTTCAGAGAAATATATACCAAACAGGAGGGGGTCCCAAAACTGAGTCCTGTGGGACACCACTAGTAGCAGATTTCTTATCAGAAGTAGAATCGCCTATCCAGACAACCTGTGTCCTGTCAGAGAGCCAGTTTGCTATCCATCTGCTGATGTAGGAGTTTATACCAAACACAGCAAGTTTATCTATGATCCCCGAGTGGAGAATTGTTTCAAAAGCTTTGGACAAGTCTAGATAAGTGATGTGTACCCTTTTACTCTCATCCATAGCCCTGGTGACTTTCTTGAAGAAGGCCACCAGATTTAGCAGGCAAGACCTCTCATTGACAAAGCCAAATTGGGTCTGGTTCAGTGTTTGGAGATTTCCAATGTTGTTATTGATCAGGTTCATGACAATTCTCTCCATGGCCTTTCAGATAAGACTGGCAAAACCTATGGGTTTGTCATTCCCTTGGTCAGTTGATGGGCCCCCTTGTTCCTCTGGGACAAAGCCTACCCAGAAGCTGTTATTACAGAGAGTTTCTAGTGGCCCTGATAGATTCTGTTTTAAGCTATATAAGAGGCATCCTGGAATATTGTTGTGTCCCATGGAGGCCGTGTTTTTGGCTTTAGCAAATGCAGTAAACACCTGTTCCATCATAATAACTGGTAGGGGGATGGTTGTGGCTATTTCTTTGGGTGTGGTAGGAGATGATGGGGGGGAGGGGTGAAGTTTGAACTGAACTTGTTGGCAAGCAGGTTTGCTATAGTTTCATGCTGGGTCTATGTGTTGCCATTCATAATCAACCTGACACATCGCTGAGCATTTCCCCTGAGGTTACGACCATAATTAAAAAAAAGCCTTATGGTTATCTTTCACCTGGGAGGCTGTCTTTACCTTGTAGCTTGCTTTGGCAGATATGAACAATTCTCTTATTTCTTGTTTAGACTGGTGAGTGTCTTTTTACACTGTTTTATCTGTTACTTCTTGGCTTTGGAGAGGATTTTTTGCTTTTTGTTGAATAGCCTGTTTATGCTAGGGGTCCACCGGGGGGTTATTTTTGCCGGTCATCATAAGTTTTACTCAGACAAGTACTGCCTCCTCTATGCAGCTAAAAAGGTGGTTGTACAGTCCAACCATATAAATATTTATTGCATTACATGGATGTTTATAGACAGCTCAGGTTCTATGCAAGGAGAACCATATCCTTCAGAAATGTCCCCTTTCGCCTCCTTACTAATGAGTGATAACCCTAATCCCAAACCTAATCTTGGCCTTCCCCTTAACCCCAACATTTTACTTTATCTTACAGCAACCCTTCAATAACACTGTCACTACACAAGACAGCTTTGACACACACTTTGTACAAAAACACAGAAGCACAACACTAAATCTATTCCCTTCCCTTATCTAGCTCTTACTCAACCACTATCCTGCAAAGACATGCATATACACTCCCAAACCCATAATGCCTAAAGTTTCAATATAATTGAAACTTTAAGCATTAGCATCCAAAACACACTCTTACCTACTATGATTGATCTTCCTCCTTTCAATGTATACCACACTCAATATTATGACCCCTCTATCATTCTTACACTCGCTCAGATCTCCACATAGCTCACACAATTAAACCAATGGCAATTTGACAAAGTATACATCACCCATATATTCTTACACACACACACATACACACACATACACATAGGGTCTACTACAAGTGCTCATGTGCTAGTAGCCCACAACACATTTGCTCTCTGCCACATGCTCTAAATGGCAAATGCTCTAACTCCTACTAGCCCAGTCTTAGTAGTTAATTACCTAACCCTCCCACCAGCCAAACCTACTGAACTGTATAGCCCTAGTAGAAATGTAATCATCATCATCATCATAACCCCCTTATTCCCATTTTCTACATGGGGTCGAGGTATCATGTTAACTGTCACCATCTCTCCTGATTTAATGCCACACTCCTGCCTTATTTGACACTCATACCTGACTGTTGTAGATTTTCTCTCACAAAATCCATCTACCTCTTTGCTGGATGCCCTCATTTCCTCTTATCTTCTTTCTGTCTCTTCCAAATCTTTTTCACCAGATTGTCTTCTTTTCTGCACATGTGCCTGAACCACCGTAATCTGTTCTCTTTGATCTTTTCTGCAATTGGAGCTACTTTGGCTTCCGCTCTGATTTCCTCATTTCTTCATCTGTCCCACAGTGTGCATCCTACCACCAACCTAAGATACTTCATTTCAATCACCTCTTGCTTTCTCAACTGCTCTGCCTTTACTGCCCAGGTTTCTGTACCATACAGCAGTACTGGTTGCACCACACTTTTGTACACCTTACTTTTCAGCTTCTTTGGCATTCTTCCATCATGCACTACACCTGATACTTCATGCCAATTGGTTGCAACCCCACTGTTTCTAGCTTTGACCTATTCATTCAGACTTCCCTTCTCCTCAATCACCCCTCCAAGATACTTGAAGCTATTAATCTGTTCCACTATCTTCCATTCTATTTCAGTTCTCAGCTTCTTATGATTTCCCCAATTTGCTGGCATAATCACTGTCTTATCTGTACTTAGTTTCATCCTATTTGCCTTCAGTTTTGCATTCCATTCAACTATCCTTTGCTGAAGTTATTGCTCAGAGTCTGCCTGTAGTGCCACATCATCTGCACACAGCAACTTTGTTGATCTGTCACTTCTGGCCTGTTTGTTAATGTAGTCCATTACCAGTATGAAAAGCAGTGGGCTCAGAACTGAACCCTGATGCACACCCACTCCTCCCATTGGGAACCCCTCTGTGAGACTGAACACTGTCTGTACTTGAGTCATTGAGTCCTTGTACATCACCTGCACCAATTCTACCAATGTTTCTGTGACTTTGAACCACTGCAGTACTGTCCAAATCTGCTTTCTTGGGACCTTGTCATATGCTTTCTCCAAGTCTAAGAATACCCAGTTGGAATCTTTCCTCATCTCTAGCTTTTCCTTAACTATCTGTCTCACTGCAAACATCAGGTCAGTTGTGCTGCATCCTGATCTGAATCTGAACTACTCATTTTCCATCTTGCTTTCTACTGCATCCGTTTATCAATCACCCTCTCTAGAACTTTCATACGATGTGACAGGAGTTTGATACCTCCGTACTGCCCACAGTTGTGGATGTCCCCATTGTTCCTGTACAATGGCATGAGTATGATTATTTTCCAGTCATCTAGGATATGTCTTTTTCTCCACACTGCTATGGGTATCCTGAGGAATCATTTCTCCCCTGTCTCACCCAACATCTTTATCATATCTGTTGTGACCTCATCTGAGCCTGCTGCTTTCCCTGATTTCATTTTCCTCAGTGCTATTTTTACTTCTTCTAGGGTGGGCTCCTCTTATTCTCTCATTGTAGGCTGTATCTGGGGCAGTACAGCTTCTTTGGGGTTTTCTTCATTCAGAAACTGATGGAAGTGCTCCATCCGTCTGCCTTTTATGTCCTGTGGACTGGTGAGCAGGTTGTTGCTGGCATCCCTTATGAAGGGTGTCTGACTATCTTCTTTATGTTCCTGAAAGAACCCTAAATGTAACACTAAAACTCTCACATGGTCTCTAACCCATACCATAGCACTGCTGTCTCTAACCCCAAAGTCCCCGATTGCTTTTTAAACCTAAACTTCCATTCCCCATCATAAGCCTAAAGTCCCTGTTCACTCCATTACCCTAAAACTCCCCTCCTGCTCCCTAAACCTAAGTTCCACTCACAACTGTTGCCTGAAATCCTCACCTGTGCTCTTTCACTTTCTCCCTCTCCACAGCTGCCAGACTTACCTTGTGTTTGGGCAACATGTGAAAGGTTTATTCTCTTTGCATGGTTACAGCGCCTCACCAAAACAGGTAGACAAGTTCAAGCTGGCGAAACGAGCTACAAGATGCAAGTCCCCGACTTTGAGACAGTAGTCTAGATAAAGTCGGACTTGGGCTCTTTTAGTAGACCTGTGTGTGTGTGTGTGTGTGTGTGTGTGTGTGTGTGTGTGTGTGTGTGTGTGTGTGTGTGTGTGTGTGTGTGTGTGTGTGTGTGTGTGTGTGTTTGTGTGTGTGTGTGTGTGTGTCTATATATATATATATATATATATATATATATATATATATATATATATATATATATATATATATATATATATATAAATATATATATATATATATGTATATAAAAATATAAATATAAATATTTATAATGTTTTATATGTAAAATATACATATATATGTATAAAATATAAATGTATGTACATATGTATGTATATATATATATATATATATATATATATATATATATATATATATATGGGTTCCATACACTAGATCGAATTTTCACTAATTCGAAATAGTGCATGGAATGCTCACTGCAGCAAAACAATGAACGGGTGTTGTACTGAACTTCCGTGCAGTACTCACGGACCTTAGGGTTAGGGTACAGGTCATAGTAAGGGGATAGCCCATAGGGCTATCCTCTTACCATGACCCGTGCCCTAACCCTAAGTTCCGTGATGACTGCAGTGCAGTGAAGGACATAGCAATGTCCTCCACTATGGTGCGATAGTCACGAACCTTAGGGTTAGGGCATGGGTTAGGGTAAGGGGATAGCTTTACTAACTATCCCCTTACCCTAACCCTTGCCCTAACCCTAAGGTCCGTGATTATCACACCGTAGTGGTGGACTTAGCTTGTTTTTTATGTCCTCCACTGTGCTGTAGTGTTTTGGGTGAAATGCACTTACGTAAAAGTTCACTTTCGTTAAAGTGAACTTTCGCAGATGTGAGGCTTCCTATTATAAGTTCGAAGTAGTGAACTTTCGTTCTTGTAATAGGAATCCATATATATATATATATATATATATATATATATATATATATATATATATATGTGTGTGTGTGTGTGTGTGTGTGTGTGTGTGTGTGTGTGTGTTTATATATCTCCATGGTAATCATTTGTTCGGTCCTGCTAGAGTGAGTCCCAAAACATGAAGACTGAATGGCTGAAAGAACGGACTTACATATACTATCCGAGATGTCATTTCCCTGTATTTTCCCTTTTCTCTGAGTTATGGCAATCTCCGAGTTGGTATATATAAGTTCAGGGGGAGAGGAGGTGGGGTGCAGGCTTGCTCTCCCTGCAAATAGAAGTTTAAAGGAGAAGAGTGATTTTCGAGATTTGCTACTTTCCTGTGTTTTAGATCTTTTTTTCTTGGACTTGTCAGTTCTTGACATTTCAAGTGATGATATTTAAGCAGGGAACCTATGTATGTATATATATATATATATATATATATATATATATATATATATATATATATATATATGTAGTTTCTCGTTATAATCTCGAAATACTAAATACCGAATTTTAGTATCTCGAGACTATAAAGCCAAAAACTCAAAAACTGACACCCACAACAGCAAAATTCAAAATCACGATCATACACATACACACACCACCACACAAACAAGCACACATACACCTACCTACTGACACTACAACAAACAAAACAACACACACAAACACAACATAACAAACAAACAAACCTACTCTACCTATAAGCAGGGGGGCAAGCACTCCTGCAGCCTCCCTATGTGGAAGGCTGCACTCCCCACACCCCCCACTACTTATAATATACTAACTCCGTGGTCACACTAAGCACACAAACACATAAACCCCACCACTACATACACTCACACGCACTAAAATCCCTACCCAATACCCTTACAAAAACACCACTTACCTGAATCCCCAGCTAAATCCGCAAACCGCATCGCACGTCACGAACGAGTGAACACAACTGCGGATTCAACATTTTCGCATTCGATATTATGTGGTTTCGTGTAACTGCACTTTTGATGTTATAGTCTTGAGATACTAAAATTCGGTATTTTAGTATTTCAAAATTATAAAGTGAAACTATATATATATATATATATATATATATATATATATATATATACACACACACACACACACACACACACACACACACACACACACACACACACACACACACACACACACACACAGCTATGGATGCAGGTGGTTTTGTTGAGCAGAGTTTCATTACGCTTTGGGTATCAAGCATGATCCATCAACACCTGAATTATTTACCACAGAAAGAAATGAGAGATGGACTTACCCCCTACGTAGGACCCACATCAAAACCTATATCCAAGATTCGCTGAGCTGAGATTCCCTCATTCTGGATTGATGACTCAAGATGCTATGAACTCCATCTTGATAATTCCATATATAATAATTAGAAATATCTGTATCTTTTTTATCTATCTCTGTATCTCTCTCTCTCTCTCTCTCTCTCTCTCTCTATATATATATATATATATAAATGCATATTTATCAGTAATGCAATAGGCAGATGACCCCATACTCATTTGAACATCTGACAATGTGGTACACCTCCAAAAAGTTACTCAAGAAGCTTTAACAGCAACTGAAACACGGGTTTATAATTCACAACGCCTGCTCAACCCTAAAAAAAAAAAAAAATTGTACTTTTTCCCCAAATCACTCTCCCATGAAAAAACTAAATTAAAAGTCATCTTTCTTATAGGTTCATAGGTTCATAGATATGGTACTAGGCTATTGGCCCTTGGGCCTATATAAGCCTAGCCAAAGGTACCCTGGCTTTCGCCATCCAAGAAAATTATCTTCCTGTGCCACTGTCGAGCAGAGCCACAGAAGTGATCCCCGGGGTGAATTTCCTATCTCCCATCCAATCATCAAGATTTTTCTTGAACAGTACTAATGAGGAGCTTTGTTTGATATAGATAGGTAGTTTGGTCCAGAGTATGGGAAGTCTCTGGGACAGGAATCTATCCCTCCAGCATGTTCTGTTTATTGTGGTTATGAGGTTTAGGTCCCTAGAGTGTGTAGCTCATAGGGATTGGGATTTCTTTAAGTGGAGCATGTCTAAAAGCTCTGGGTTTGACATAGCTTTGTGTGTTTGGCAGAGATCGCCTCTGAGTAGGCGATATGCAACGGAGTAAAGCTGCAGGTTTTTGAGACAGTCTGCATAGGGCATCTCTTTGAGGTCAGTAATCCTCTTTGTGAGGTATTTCTGTGGCCTTTCCAGTTGTTGTAGATGTCTTGTGAGGTACATACCAAAAGGGGCATTGTACTCTATAATGGGTCTAATGTATGACGAGTAGAGGGGAACAATGACCTCTTTTTTCCTGGATGAGAAACCTTTTGTGATGAGGTGTGCCACATAAAAGGATTTCCTGACTACTGTGGCGATGTGATTATCAAAGGAGAGACTACTGTCCACCTGTGTCCCAAGGTCTCTTATCACACTTTCGGTGTTAAGTAGACTACCACCTATGTTGTAGTTCATGGGTACTGAATTTTTACCAAAAGGAATGACTGCACTTTTTGGCATTGAGCTTGAGGCCATGGCTTTGACACCAGGCATCTGTCTCAGCAAGGCCCTTTTGTAGGATGTCCACATCTTTTGGAGTTTTGATTATGGCTCTTAGTTTGCAGTCATCTGCAAACTTCATTAGCCAAAGACCTTCTGTGTTGGCCTGTACTTCAGAGAAGTAGATACCAAACAGGAGAGGACCCAAGACTGAACCCTGTGGTACTCCACTTGTCACTGGTTTGAAGCTGGATTTGGAGTCTGCTACTTTCACAGTGTGGGTTCTGTCAGTGAGCCAGTTGGCAACCCATCTTGTGACACAGGGATTTATACCTAGTTTAGTGAGTTTATCTATAATTCCAGAGTGGGGGATGGTGTCAAAAGCCTTGGCGAGATCTAGATAGGCTGTGTCAACCACCTTACCCTCATCTATGGCTTTGGTGACTGCTTCAAAGTAGTTTATCAGGTTTAGGAGACATGATCTGCCTTTTACAAACCCAAACTGGGTGGGGTCCTGAGTTTGGAGATTACCAATGTCATTGTTTATAAGTTCCATGATGATACGCTCCATAGCCTTGCAGACCAGGCTCGTTAGGCTAATTGGGCGGTAGTTTCCGGGGTCTGTGGTGGCTCCCCTTTGTGGAGTGGGATAACTGTTGCTGTGCACCATTCAGTGGGCACATAGCCTGAGGTGAGGCTATGATTGAACATGGTACTTAGGTGGGGTGCCAGTTCGTTCTGTAGTTCATGTAGAACACAGCCTGGGATGTCGTCAGATCCCATGGATGCTGTGTTCTTGGCTTTGGATAGTGTGTTTTTTACCTGTGCAGCCGTGATTACAGGAACTTTGCATTCTTCTGGTATAGAGATGGGCCCTTTAGGGGATGACAGAGGGGTAAAGTTAGCACTGAACCTATCTGCCAGGATGTTGGCAATATCCGTTGGTTCTGTATATTTAGTGCCATTGTGTTGTAACTCAGAGCAGATCTGAGTGTTGCCATTGAGATTCTTGACATAGCTATAGAATGCTTTGTGGTTGTCTTTAGAGTCAGTGGCGATTTTGTTTTCATAACTAGCTTTGTAGGATTTTAAGAGGGATCTCAGCTTCTTACTGAAGCTGACCAGGGAGTTTCTCCAATCATGGGATTTTACTCTTTTTTGCAACAGTTTCTTTCTTCTGTTGTAGAGTTTGTTTATGGCAGGGGACCATCAGATTGGCTTCCTTTTTTTTCGAGGATAGCATCTTGGTTCTGTTAGGGATTGCACGAACCATGCACTCATGTAAGTGCTTATAAAGTGCATTTGTGTAGGATTCAGCAGTCATATCTCTATTGTCCGTCAGCATGGGTTTTGTGAAGTTTGCCACTTCTGTCTTAAGAAGCATGAAGTTGGCTTTGGAGAAATTTTTTACTGTGGTTTCCCTAATGTGGTGGGGGAGGGATGTGGATGTCTAGGGTGATTATCTTGATAATACAACTGTTGAAGTCACTTCTCAAAGCCAATTATTAGGGATTATAGTGTATGATAATCTTAAATTTGTCATGAATATACAAAGCTGCATAAGAAAAACTCATCAGAAACTTAGTGATGCTTTATACAGCCAAAAACGTTCCCTCCAATGCAGCTAAAGCTGCACTTGCCGCTACTTATCTCATCCCCACACTTCTTTATGGTGCTCCTAACCTTCATGCATCACAAAAATCAAAACTTGAACAATGCTATAACAAAGCTGCTAAATTTGCAGCAAATACCAGTTTCAGAATGTTAGAAAAATATGTATTTGAACATATATAAAGTGCTAGTTAAAAAGAAAATAGTATATAATGCATTTTATTCTATTAATAATATGACAATAAGAATGATTTTAACATGTAATTGCTTGAAGCTTTGGAGCTGCAGTGTATTTGAACTCTGACCCTGGCAGTAGCCAGCTCAGCAAGCTTATGTTTTTCACTAATGATTATCTGCTGGGTCAGGAAATTAAATGTATAAAGCATTGAAAATCTTCTTCTCCTTCCTCTGGGACAATCGGCCTTGTAAATGTTATCGAGATAAGAAGCAGCTGTTGGGAGAATGTTGCAAGAAGAACAAAGAGGTGTATTACAAGACTGAACCAACTATTGTATTCGAGCAGGCCTGAAACCTTGAAGGAGTAACATTTACAGAAAGACATTATAACTGACCAGGTGCTTTTCAAGGCTGTATTATTCCCAAGGGAAAAACTTTCAAAATGTATAACATCAGCTTTTCTTATGAATAGAATATTGTAAACCATAGTGATGTAGGTGCCCTGTGACTGACCACGTCAGTAAGGTGGGCACAGCTTGAATGTTAAACCTATATAAAATTGTGTACTTCCTGCATCATGTCAGACAAAATTCTGTACTTATATGTTTTTTTGCCTCCTGGTGTACACTAGTAAACTTTTGCATCTGAGCCTCCTGTGTCCTAACTTTGTTTTTATTTCACAGTTTGGTCCTTCTTGAATCGGAAACCCTCAGACAGCTACCTGAGTGAGTGGTCGAACATTGCGCAGGAGAAGCTACCGAAACAGTTCTTCTTGAAATACGAAAGACCTCCGACTGAACTGTCATTTTGAGAGGCTGGCCACTTTCTGATCTGCGGCCGAAGAGCGGTCTCGAACTGGTCGACCCAGGAGGCTCAGGTAGGAAGATATTTGCCTTTTTTCTGTTTTAGATCAGGGACTAGGTTACAGTAAATGTCATTGTCAGAGATTTGTTATACAGATCAGGGACAAAAGGAAATTACTGTATGTTTTGTCAGAGATCAGGGAAACAGAATAAGGTAGGCAGTTATTCTAGATAAACTGTGTAAGGAACTGAAATACCACGTGGTGAAAAAGGGTTACGTAACATTTTCTTTAATATGGGAAATCAGTTCACTAAAGTATCGCGAGATCCGCCCCTAACTGAAGATGCAAAATATATGCAATTTCAACTGGCTGATAATGTTAGGTATTATACAAAATGGGTTAATAAATATGGATTCGATGGTAAATTTGATAAAGTTTCATTAGTTAAACTCTTAAAACAACTGAAATCTGATGCAGAAGGTCAGGCAAAAAAGCAATAGCGATTAGGCATTCCTCAGGCACATAGGTGAATTGAGGAAGTAAACCGAAGGGAATAGAAAACTAAAAATGCTAAGACATTATTTTCAGATAAAGAGGATAATAACATAGCAATAGCGACGGCTCCTCCTCCCCTGCCCCCTCCGATGCCTTTTGCAGGATATGAAGTGGGTGGACAAGCTAGCCCACCTCCACGTTATCCTGACATCACAATGACACTAAAACCATTTGTTAGAGATCCTATTGAAACTAGGTCCCGGACACGTAAAACACTTGGGGACACAGACTCATATCAAATAAGAAAAAACACACTAGAAGAAAGTGAGGAAGAAATCTGTCCACTTATCGAGGTACCAAATCCTCAGGCAGGACAGGAAGGGCAGGACCCAACTCTTCTAGTATATAGACCATGGACACCGGAAGATATCCGGAAAGCTACAGAGGGAATTCCCCATCCAAAATTCAATTATACAAAGTTTTTACAAGATTTACAAGGTATGAGACTAAGTTACCACTTGAATGGGGAAGAAGTAGAAAAGGTAGTTAGACAAATTGTGGGTCCAGACTGGCACATGATTTGTGGCACCTGGAATCCTCATAATGCAGAGCTTAAACCACTCCCACATAGTGACACAGAACTAGACAACAGAGTAAAAGGTCTTACAGACCGAATTTCTGAAAAATGGAAACCTAGAGCAGATTGAACTTGCATTAATCAATGCATACAACAAGAAAATGAAACTGTAGATAGGTATTATGGTAGATTATTGGAATGTTTCAATAACCATAGTGGTATGGCTATTCCTGAAAATCAAACACATGCTACCTCATATGAACAGCAACTGAAAAATGCATTTTTGAAGGGTTGCATTACACCTATCAGTAGCTTCATTACAAAGCATATGATAGATCATCGAACAAGTAGGCTACAAGCCTTACTTGAATATGCTAGACATGCTGAAAGACACTTTAATAGTAAAAAGAAAAAGAAGACACAGGTCTTCACTGCTGAAGATGGAGCTGAGGTCTTTATAGTACAGTCAGGTAAAAAGGATAAGAAAAATTTCCAGGGAAATAGACAATCTGACAAACGGTCGGAAGATTTTGAGGAAAGAAAAAAGAAAGGTGAGTGCTTTAAGTGCGGAAAGAAAGGACATTTAGCAAGGGATTGCAGGCAGAATAAAAAGGTAACCACAGAAAGCAAGGATGATGAAGACTGACTATATGATAGTGATGGAAGTCAGAGATCATCAGGAAAGGTTAACAAACAAAGAACAAATGTAAATGTAGTAGAAGGAACAGAGGAAGTGCAAGTAGATATGGAGGATGAAGAAAGTGAAATTTTAGATTTGGCATTACTGAGCTTGGAGCTCTATCTGGCAGACAGGAAACCGGAAGATACACTTCTGGTGGAGGGGAGGGAAGTAAAATTCCTGTGTGACTCAGGGGCGTCACGGACTTTGATACACCCCTCCAAGTTACCAGAATATTCTGAATCACCTGATTATATATTAGTGAAAGCAGCAAACGGACATCTATATAGGGAGCCACTCTCCCATGATATAGCAATAACTGACCCTGTTTCAGGTATGACAGAAAAGTAAAATTGTAGTTTCTGCAAAATGTCCAGTAAACCTACTGGGAAGAGATCTTATGCAGATATTTGGCATAGCGGTAGTTCCCACTATGCAGGGTACGGAGGCACAAAGACAAATGGATACTTTTGTGGTGCGACCGGAGGGTGAAACTTTTTATTGGTACAGCCAGGACCTAGTTACGACTGGTCCAGGGGCAGTAACTGAAGAACTGATGAACGTAGCCATCAGTAAAGCCCCCTCCCTTGACACTGACCGACAGCATTTGTTACACTGTACTCTATACTACTGTAGTATACCAGGACCCGATAAAGAATATGAGCAAGAGTTATTTAAAAATCCTGCAAACAGATTAGTATTACGAACCTTGTATTGGGATACTGAGGGAAACAGTGTGGTAAGCTGTTCATTACCTCAGGAATTCATAGCACTGTACAAGTCTAATCGACTACCACATGTCAGCTTAACGAAAAGCAAGAATGTGAAATGGGCAGACTTAGGAGAAAAGGTAACAAGGTGGGAAAAACAAACTGATTCAGAATTATCAGAGCAGGGAATACAAAAACAGAAATTGAATTGGCTAACACAGACGCATCCAGCTGTACACTTACAAACTAGTGAGGACAGCTGATTAGCATTCTTATTAGAAGAAGAAGAAAAAGCCTTATGTGATATACCAAAGATTCTTTGGTCAACAGGCAAATCAGATGTAGGACTTATTTGAACAGCAGGACCAGTTACTATTACACCAAAATCAGCATTTAGACCACAAAAAAGACAATACCCCTTGAGGAAAGATGCAGAACAAGGAATCAAGCCTATTATAGCAGCATTACTCAAGGAAGGAGTACTGGTAGAATCTCTTGATTCACCATGTAATACCCCTCTATTTCCTGTTAAAAAAGCAAACGGGGAGTGGCGGATGGTACAGGATTTACAAGCTGTAAACAATGCAGTAATACCTAGAGCACCTATGGTGCCAGACCCACACACCTTGTTGAATGATTTAAAGCCACAACAAAAATATTTCACTGTAGTAGATATAAGCAATGCTTTCTTTTCAATACCTATACATCCTGATAGCCAGTATTGGTTTGCATTTACATTTCAGGGTAAAAGGTATACCTATACTCGGCTACCACAGGGATATTGTGAGAGTCCAACAATATTTGCACAAGAAATGGCTAGCAACCTGGCAGGGTTTACCCCACCAGGAGGTAGTCAAATTCTGCTTTATGTAGATGACATTTTGCTAGCAGCCCCCACCCAGCATCAATGCAGGGAGGATACGATAGCATTATTGAAATTTTTAGCAGCACAAGGACACAAAGTAAACAAAAGTAAGTTACAACTTTGGAAAAAACAGGTTAGATACCTAGGATATGTAATATCCAATGAAGGTAGAATATTAGACGAAGACAGAAAAACAGCAATTTTACAGGCACCCAAACCAGCAACCAAGAAGGAAATGATGTCCTTCTTGGGAACAACTAATTTTTGTCGAAGCTGGATACCAAACTATGCTTTAGAGTCTGCTTCACTGGCTGATTTAATATATAAAACACCAATGGCAGCACAAGATTTGTTACAATGGACACCCGAAGCAGAAACAGCTTTCTGCAGACTAAAACAATTGATAGCTTCATCATTAGTTTTAGGACTTCCGAATTACCACAAAAGATTCTTTCAGACCGTAGATTGTAAACAGGGATATATGATGTCAGTTCTGATGCAACAGCATGGGGATAAGCAATGCCCCATAGCTTACTATTCATCACAGTTAGACCCAGTGGCACGATCGTTGCCTCACTGTGTGCAAGCAGTGGTCACAGCTGCAATGGCAGTACAGGCTTCAGCCTCAGTAGTGTTATTCCACCCTCTCACATTGAGAGTGCCTCATGCAGTCGTGATAATTTTACTGCAAGAAAAAATAGCATATCTTTCTCCTGCTAGACATCTTTCATGCATGACCATACTGCTGAGCCAACCTCATATGGTAATTGAACGTCGTACAACATTGAACCCGTCAACGTTGCTTCCAACCCCTGTGGATGGCACACCGCACAGTTGCCTGCAGGAAATTGAGCAAATAACCTTGCCCAGACAAGATCTCACTGATATGCCCTTGGATGATGCCGAGGTGACATTTTACGTGGATGGCTCGTGCAGAAGGGGTCCTACAGGAAAAAAATCTAGTGGGGTATGCAGTAGTTACAGATACAGAAACCTTAGAAGCCCAACCCTTACCGCATAACCTATCTGCTCAAGCAGCAGAATTGATAGCCTTAACACGGGCTTGCACTCTAGCGAAAGATAAATGTGTGAACATATATACTGACAGTCAGTATGCTTTCTCTACAGTGCATGTTTTTGCACAACAATGGAAAAACAGGGGAATGATAACTTTCAATGGTAAACCGATTAATCATGCAAAACTTATTTTGAACCTATTAGATTCTATTCAGTTACCTACTAAAGTAGCTATTTGTAAATGTTTAGCTCATACAAAACAACAGGATAGAATTTCAAAAGGGAATGCAAAAGCTGATGCAGCTGCAAAGCAAGCAGCCTCAGACTCAGAAACTTTACTTTTAACCGACAAATTACAGCCCTCTGAGATTTTAGATCTAGAAATGTTAAAAACAATGCAGACATTAACTACAAAGGCAGAGAAACAGAAATGGGAGAAACGAGGTGCAATCCTCGAAAATGGACTGTATGTCTCCAAAGAGAAAAAAACAATATTGCCGTCTAATTTATTTAGATATGCAGCTTTGTTGAGCCATGGGCAGTGCCATGTCTCAACAGGGGGGATGGTACAGTTAGTAAATCGAATATTCCAAACATATGGATTCACAAACTATACACAAAAATTTTGTGCAGCATGTCATATTTGTAATAAACATCATGCACAAGGGGCATTCAAACCCAAGCAAGGAAGTTTTCCTATACCACCATATCCGTTCCATACTATTTGTATGGATTTCATAGAATTGAATAAATGTGAAGGGAAAAAATACTGTTTAGTAATTATAGATATGTTTTCTAAATGGGTAGAAGCTCTTCCAACTAAAAATCCAGATGCAGCAACAGTGGCAAAAGCCCTAATAAAAGAAATAATTCCTAGATTTGGCATACCGGAAAGAATCTATAGTGACAATGGGACACATTTTGTTAATCAGACGATTCACCAGCTTGGGAGATTCTTTGGAATCTCCTTGAAGAATCATTGTGCTTACCACCCACAGTCTGCAGGACTGGTGGAAAGGTACAATGGAATTTTAAAAAGCAAGTTGAGAAAGTTAGTGAGTGAGACACAGAAGAACTGGATTTGCTGTTTGCCTTTGGCACTGCTGAACATGAGAACAGTTCCAAACGTAAAGGGTTTGACCCCCTTTGAAGTGATATTTGGAAGGGCATATTATGTGCCACAGTGGAAAACTCTCATGCCTGCAGAACTAGAGGCTGACAGCTCATTAGCTAACTATATGAGAAAACTGTTGACAAATAAAACTGTTTTGCAGTTGAACTCTTTTTCAGATAAAAGACAGACCAGACCGTTGGAAGCAGTGCTGACCCCTGGGTCCTGGGTTTGACTGAAGGTTACGAAGAGGAAGAATTGGGCGAGTCCAAAGTGGGAAGGACCGTACCAGGTACTGTTGGCGATGCCTACTGCAATCAAAGTTGCTGAGAGGTCGTCCTGGGTCCATCTGACGCACTGTAAACCGGTAAAGAATTTTCAACTTGATAAACATTTTGTGACTGATACACAACAAAGGCAGGATGGCCAAGAACAAAACGAGTAAAAATACAGATCAACCCCAGAGATGTTGTTTAATCATCTTGTTGACTATGCATTTACTGACTATGATTGTGACAACCTTTCTTTTGCTGTGTTTTTTCCTACATGTAACCACACAAGTGAAAGTGGAGAGACGTGATGAACTGCCTATAGACTGGCATCCGAACTTTAACACATACCTAGCTATGAAGCGTGTATATGTAGAGACTATGAACATTTCAAATTGCTGGGTATGTACTGCTATACCAACAGCATATGGAGGACTGTTAATGTCCGCTGTCCCCTTGGGGATAAATGAAACTTGGGAGAATTTACTTTTTGATACAGGATCTGTAAGATCACAGGACAAAATTGCATTGTATTTGCCTATTACACTGAAGGGAATTGTATGTTTTTACAAGAATGATACACTTCAAGTGGGTTGGAGTAACTGTAATATAACCATATCTTACAAATGCTATATTAAAGCTAAAGATAAAGGCACTGTTTGTAACACAAATTATGATTCATATTTGAGTTTAATGAAAACAACATTAAGTGATGTGCAGAGAAATCCTGTTTTGCATAAACAACTGTCTGTTATAGACAAGACAATGTTTCATTCAGAATTAACCCACATCAGTACTAAAGTAGAAAACTGTCATTTTGTTTGTGGGAAAAAGGCATACAAATGGCTACCTGAGAATTGGTCCGGCAGTTTCTTGGGTTATCTGGTTCCAGCCATAAGACATACTGCAGAATTACCTCTAGGTAAGATACGAAATGTGAGAGATGTAGCCCGGAAACCTGAAGGTCCAATCGGAAAACCTGTGAACCCAGTGGGAAAAATCGAAGCTGGTTGGAAAGACCATCATTCCGTAAAAGATAAAGAAAAATTGACTCATATGGACTTGAGTGACAGTGTTATATCCTGGGCTGGAATACTTCCAGCATATGGAGCAGTCAAATTGATCTGGGAGTTGAGAAAGCTGTCGAAACTTCTCGAAGTAATGAGTAATGCAACTTTTTCTGCTCTCGAACTAGTGACTGATGAACTGAATGCAATGAGAACTGTTGTGCTACAAAATCAAATGGCTCTTGACTTCACCCTAGCGGTGAGAGGTGGTACGTGCGCACTTATCAAAGAAGAATGCTGTGCGTTTATACCAGACAATCGACATGAAATTAATGATCACCTAGAGGTAATACAGCAGGTATCGGCCATGACTGAACCAGGCACAAACCCACTAACGAACTTTTTCCAGAGTCTGTTTGGTGGGTGGGGTTCTATCCTAATGAATATCTTGATTGCTATTTGTGTGGGTCTGCTCCTATTAGGAGCATGTGTCTGTTGTGGGATTCCCTGCATGAAAAAATTAATCAAAGATTTTATTGATATACCTGTAACTGAAACTTTGTACCAAGACATTGAGTTAGAGAAATTAATTTCAGATGAAATTCTTTCCGAAGTATAAACTAAATGACTTGCCTGGTTGAAAGTCCTTATAAAGGAGAAGGCTAGGGGACGAAATGACATTGTTTATATTTCTGAATAGAATAAAAGTATTAAAAGGGAGGAAAATGTTAGAAAAATATGTATTTGAACATATATAAAGTGCTAGTTAAAAAGCAAATAGTATATAATGCATTTTATTCTATTAATAATATGGCAATAAGAATGATTTTAACATGTAATTGCTTGAAGCTTTGGAGCTGCAGTGTATTTGAACTCTGACCCTGGCAGTAGCCAGCTCAGCAAGCTTATGTTTTTCACTAATGATTATCTGCTGGGTCAGGAAATTAAATGTATAAAGCATTGAAAATCTTCTTCTCCTTCCTCTGGGACAATCGGCCTTGTAAATGTTATCAAGATAAGATGCAGCTGTTGGGAGAATGTTGCAAGAAGAACAAAGAGGTGTATTACAAGACTGAACCAACTATTGTATTCGAGCAGGCCTGAAACCTTGAAGGAGTAACATTTACAGAAAGACATTATAACTGACCAGGTGCTTTGCAAGACTGTATTATTCCCAAGGGAAAAACTTTTAAAATGTGTAACATCAGCTTTTCTTATGAATAGAATATTGTAAACCATAGTGATGTAGGTGCCCTGTGACTGACCACATCAGTAAGGTGGGCACAGCTTGAATGTTAAATCTATATAAAATTGTGTACTTCCTGCATCATATCAGACAAAATTCTGTACTTATATGTTTTTTTGCCTCCTGGTGTACACTAGTAAACTTTTGCATCTGAGCCTCCTGTGTCCTAACTTTGTTTTTATTTGACACAGAAACCATCACTTTATAGCACTAAAAAGCCTAAACTGGTTAGAACTACCTCATCAACTAACGTATACACAACTTCTAACCACTTATAAAATTATCCAGAATCCATCTGCTTGTCCAGCACTAAATAACATTCTATACAACTATGTTTCTAGTCGGTCATTACAATCTATTAACCAAAAACTCTTGTCTGTCCACAAACCTATCAAATCTACTGGGCATTGTCTCTACTCATTCTATATTGCTAAGGCCTGGAGCACTTTGTCTATATCTATCACTTGAATACCCTCACTCCCATCCTTCAAAACCATTCCGAAATACTTCATAGCCAAACGCTGGCTCTGTTCTTGCTGAACCAGGATAAACTGCATCCCTAAATGTGGTCAAATACCTATTCATACATTACATCTCCTTACTTTCCCTTCTTCACTCATATCCTTACTTCTGTCAGTTTCTCTCCCAGGCTTTCTCTGTAAATATACCATAAGCCTGCTTTTCTCTCACTTTGCATTGCAGTTCCTGTTTGTATTATTCTAATTTACCTTTAATTTCTCATTAAACTGGCTAAAATTCCTCTATTAAATCATTGTCATACAATTTGTATCTATTCTTAACCTTTTTGTATTATGTCTAATTTTGTATAATTATTTAAACTGTATTTGATTTTTGTATTATTTTTAAAGACTGTAAAATTATTATTCTTAAAATGTTTTGTCCCTGGACCACGACTGAAACTGGACTCCTACCACTGTGCTCCTTTCCCAGTAATCAAATATCAATAAAAAAAAAAAAAAGCACTAGTTTGTGTGACACAAGTGAATTGCTGTATGTTTTGTGCAATATGCCATTTGTAAGAAGGCTGTATTATGTATTAGGTGACTTTCAGTTGGTTGGCAAAGGTAAGTGATGGGGCTGGAAGTTTGTGCAAGTGTGAGTGTTTTAGGGTTAGGGTAAGGCTTTGGTTAGGGGATAGGTTTAGTCTGCATGCGTGTGTGTGTGTGTGTGTGTGTGTGTGTGTGTGTGTGTGTGTGTGTGTGTGTGTGTGTGTGTGTGTGTGTGTGTGTGTGTGTGTGTGTGTGTGTGAGCTGTCTTAGGTTCATAGGTTTATAGGTTGGTACTAAGCTATCGGCACTAGGGCCTATACAAGCCTAGCCATAACAATTCCCTGGCTATTTCTTCCCACTATATTTACTTCCCTGGACCACTTCCTCCCATCCAGTCATCAAGGTTCCTTTTGCAGACGGCCAAAGCGGTGCTCTGATTGACATGTATGGGCAGTCTATTCCAGAGTCTGGGGAGTCTCTGGGTCAGGAACCTATCCCTCCAGCATGTTTTGTTCATTGTATAGTGGTAGTGTTATAGAAAGAGCTTTTTTAAGGTAAGGTGCACATTAGGGTTAGGGACATGGGTAGGGTTTGAGTTAGGGTTAGCATGCATTACTAAGGTGGAGCAGGGAGTGAACCCTCTAGGAGTCCCCCTTTGGGCCATCAGTGTCCAATCACTCCCACCCTCCTTGGTCAGCTTCTGCATTTACCCAAGCCATTAACTGAACTCTGGACACCTGTTGCATAGACAGAGCTTTGTCTTTGTCTGCCACAGAACTGACTCCACACATATAAGAATCATTGACAGGTTGAAGATCTGAACATCAAAGCAGCAAATTTGTGATGGAATAGAAATTAAATGTTTAAATCTTTCTTCTGATAAAAAGAATTGTAATTATCTTTTTTGTGTAAAAGAGTACGTTTTCCAGTCGCCTAATGTGTTTTGTACAATACAAAGAAAAATGAAGCTAAGCTTTTATATATTGGGACTCATAATTTTGAGTTCCGGAATGTGGAGAATAAATAACTTAAAATCCACATTTACACATATTCCGTCTGAAATTGCCATTTCTTGGAAAATCCCTTTTTTCTGTGAAATAGTGATCTCAGAATTGGAATGTGTAAGTTCAGGAGGTATGGCCGACTTTGTCCCCACATCAGGGGGTACAGGGAGCTTGCCCTTCTGCAAAAAAAAAACAAGATTAAAAGAAAAGAGAGATGTTTGACATTCATTCTTCTCCACTCATTTTTTCACTGTTACAAGGTTGCATTACAAGTCCTGACATTTTAATAGGGGAGTCTGAAATGAAGCATTACATTCCAAGGCTAATCTAACTAGGGAAATAAGCAAATGAAGTTTAACTATTTTAATTCTAATTCCATTTTCTTCTGGTGTATAATATCATATTATTTTCTTATTCTTTCCAAAACATCATCTTCTTATCGCCAAACAGCATGGTGTACTGTACCTTGTAGCTTCATCTTTTCGTATTTCAAATTCTTTCTTTCTTTTTTCTTTCTTTATTCAGCTTTCTTCACGCTTACTCTTAATAAAGGATTCACCTTTCCTTTGACTATATACACCCGAATATACAACCACATTCTTGCAATGTCTACATTCATTTCCTTAAGTCTGCCTTTTTCCTTAAATAACTTCTTATCATTATGTTTTACACAATCATGAAAGGTCCTTGCCACTTTCTTGCTTAATCTTTCTCAACCCTTTTTCACTTATTTTATACTTAACCACTAAGCTATCCATTTTATATCCATTTTATATCCAAGACTGTCAGATTGTCATGATGCTTCCATAATACCCGAAGTGCAACTTTAACTTCCTCATTATTTAAGCACTCAGTTTTAAACTACTTTACCCCTAACACTCTTAGTTTTTCCTCTCCAAACATGCAAAAATTTCACATATCAGAAAAAATATATTATCCAATGCCATTTTACTAAATTTGATGTATAAATCATAATATATAATACTACTGACACAGTCCCTTTTGTAGGTATACTTCTTTATTCTTTATAAATTCCATTCCTGTTTTTTTTAATGTCCACCCATTTCTAATCATCTTTCTCCTCTTTTCTAACTGTTCCAGACCTTTCTGCATGTTTTAGTGTTGAAGTTCCTTAGCTAAACCACATCTGCTTTAATGAGTATATAAGGTTGCATCCTTTCCTATGACTCCATTTTCATTTTTTAGATAAAGCTTATACTGCACTTTAACATGCCTCTCTGACCAGTATATCACTAAACATTGCTTGGCCAGGCTGTCCTGTTTTGTTATTTAACATCTGTATCCTACTTACTTTATGACCAACATTGCCAAAATTGAATATTCGTCTCCCAATAACCAAAAGAAGACCATCCTAAGTCTTTTTTTATTTCTTCAGTCTTCCATGTTTCTAAAACTTATACATTAAAGGTAGTTTGTGTCATTATTAACTTACTTCAAGTAGTATACAACGGTCTGCATTCTTAACCACATTTTCAAACTACTAACAATAATTGACAAATTCTAAAGCTTTCTCATTTCATGTATTAGCATTTTGTATTGTTTAACTTCACTCTCCTTTTCCTTTCAGTTACTTCTTATCCTACTGATTTTATACCCTCACTGTCCATTGTATTCCCCCATTGATCTGACCCCTGTTTGGTATCGTAACCAACTATATGCGTTCACTACCTCAGCTTCTCCTACCTGGCTTATTTCCTCATGTTCTTTATGACCAGCCTGTGCATTAGCTTCTTGTACACTCATTTCAGAGTTCTTTTCTCTGAAGTCTTGTCTCTTTCCCCATAAACATTTTCATCTTGTGTTTAATCAGACCAAAAACTACCTTTTGTTTTACATTCATAGCACTTGACAAAGGTAACATTTTTGTATGACCCATTTTTCTGCTCAAGTCATATACCATCTAATGTGCAACATACCCACAAACAGTTGTTTTGTTGTCTCGTTAACACAGATCATATTTAAATTTCTTGTAAATAAATCACTTGCACTTGTTCAGCTTTCAAGTTCACACTTCATCTCTATCTAAAATCCAATTTGATCCATGTGTCATTCTAGATCAAAAGCAATCAATGTTTCAGTAATTCTCTTTCCTCTTCCTCTGATGTTAAAATAATCAGTTTTAATTGCAGAAATGTTATCTTCTCAACAATATTAAACTGTAAATATCAAATTAACTCCACATAACATTTTCTCTTGTTAAATTTACCTAACACAAATTACAAAGCACCAGCAGTTTCATAATAAATGCTACATAAAGATATTTGTCCCAAATGTATGAGTACACATACCTCATTAACTATAACATTAAGAGGTTCATAGGTTCATAAGTTCTTACTAAGCTTACGGCCAAGGACACCATTAAAAAGTTCAGCCACATCACCCAGTACTGATAGGAGACTAACAATGTACCTCATTATGTAGATTTTCCTTAGACCTTCCCTGTAAAAATCTGTGATCACCCATCCAGTCATTCACACTGGTCTTAAAAATTGCTAGGGAAGCATTCTGTTTTATATGTAAGGGCAGCCTATTCCATAAATGGGGAATAATTAGGTTAGATACTTGTAATGCCATTTGGTAATGCTGATATGGTAGTATAGGTCTAGATCTCTAGAGAATGTGTTTGCTTTGCCACTGGTTCTTTTTATGTTCATAGATTCATAGGTTCATAGGTGTGTACTAGGCTAATGGCCCTGGAGCCTTTATAAGCCTAGCTCATAGGATTACCCTGGCATTATGCCACCTGACATGACATGAAGGATTTAAAAGAGTGCTGGGTCATTCATAGCACAGATGGCTAAGCCAGGATCACCCCTAAGGAGTCTATATGACACTGAGTAGAAGGACAGGGCTTTTAGTCTATTAGAATTGGTAGGGTTACTAAAAGCAGAGGTAACATTAAGGCCTTTTAAGTTGGTTTAGATGCTTAGTAAAACACTCTCTGTTGGGGGTTCTGTACTCAATGGAGGTGTTATAAGAGAGGAATAAAGTGGAGCCCACTATAGCTTTCTCCACTGATTCATCTCCTTTTTTTGTTGCATACTATATACATTCCTTACTTCAGCTTCTCCCCTCAGCCTTTGTCTTTATGTTCTTGTGGTGATTCAGAGGGACACAATACTATCCACACAAAAAAAAATTATCCATCTGGCAGATGTTCTGTCAATAATATAACCACATTCCTTCTAACAACCTGTTCTATCTCTTCATCAGACATTTTTCATCCTCATGGTCCATACTATATGCGATTTCATTTAATGTTGACCTGGAATCCAACTTTCCCTCCTTTGTCATTTTTCAATAAGAAGCCTCACTGTGTGCCCTTTTCATCCATATCCACACTATTTCATAGTGATGGTAGACATTCAGATCCTTCCACAGAAGTATCTAAGCCTTTTTCTAAATCTGTCTCATCATAGTTTGAGTAATTTCCTACACAACTGACCATGTTACCCCAGAGCACTTCTATGTGACTTTGCTGCAGTTCTTTTTGAGCATCTGAATTAGTATTTTCATTGACAAACCTTTTCATCATAATTTCTAGTCTTTGCCTTTAGTATTGTTACTGCTGAGCGGATCTGCATTGCTGACTGTCTCCTGCCCTTTCACTGGAATCCAATATTATTCCAAGTAGAAAAAGAGGGAGAATTTCTGACCAACCTCCCCCATCTACATAAATACCAACTTTGGTTTCCCATGGAGGTAGAGCACATGCCTTGTGAGATGAAACTGGGTAACAAAATTAAATCAAATAAGCAATAACTTAAATACTTTATCCTTAGGTTCTTCATACCTCTGTAGTGCTTGTTTGACTTGTTCTCTGACTGACTATTGCTGATCTCTGTCTGCATTTGATTTTGAATTTAAGTTTTTCATTTAAGGTTTGGTTACTTCTATTTTTTATCTTTTATACTACATTTTCTTTTGTTTTAAGTTTTTCGTTCTTTTGGAGTTTTAAAAGGTCTTGGCTGGGGTAAGTTAGAAAAGTTAGAAAATAATTCCATTGCAGACGATGAATAACATCCAGCTAATTAGTGGGAGAAGCTGAGTAATAGCATTCCTCTTTATCTAACTAGAAATATTTGGAGGCATCTTTAACTGTAGTGCTTGTTTGACTTGCTCTTCTCTGAATGACTATTGCTGATCTCTGTCCGGATTTGATTTTTCCCACCCACCTGCTTTACTGATGTTGTAGTCTTAAACAATAAATCTGAGTTTGGACACTTCTTCCAGTCCCATCTCATCAGCTCATTCTACTGAGTACTGAGAATCAGTTGGGAGGTCCCACTCCCTTAGTCTCTTAAACTTGAATTATCTTCTGTTTCCTCCCTTCACAGTTATTTAAAAATTGTACTTTATTCAGCTGTTTTTACTGTAACTGTGTTTCTTCTTACTTTTGCATTTTGCTGCATATTCTTAAAATGTTCAGTTACATTTGATCTGCTGCATTTATTACTGCTTCATAGTAGCCTAATTACATTGTAAATTTTATTCTATGCCTGTTCGTTTAGATTTAAGCATTTGAGCTTTAAACTGGTTATCTTACATAAGGACGATTTGCAGTCTACAATCTTGTGGCAGGAGAGGTAGCTTACACCCTTCTAAGTTGAGAACCGCTGGTTGAAGGTTTATTGTTTATGTTGTTCTAAAAGTGTTTTAGTCCTTGTTTAAGGCCAGTTTTTTTTTACTTTAAGAAGGTTTGTAGTCTATACTCTTGTGGGAGGAGAGGGTAGCCTCTGCCCTTCTGAGCTAGGAATTGCTGGTGAAGGCTTATTTTGCTTGTTATTCTAAGTGTCTTTGTTCTGATTTAAGCACTTGGGCTCCAAACCACTTATTTTACATTAGGAAGGTTTGTAGCAGGAGAGGATTGCCTACACCTTTCTAAGGTGGGAATTGCTGGTTGGAGACTTATTGTGTCTGTTATTCTAAAAGTGTTTTAGTTCTGGTTTAAGCACTTGGGCTCCAAACTAGTTATTGCACATTAAGAAGGTCTGTGGTATGCAACCTTGTGGGAGGAGAGGGTAGCCTTCACCCTTCTGAGCTGGGAATTGCTGGTAAAGGCTTATTGTGCCTGTTATTCAAGTGTCTTTGTTCTGGTCTGTGGTCTACACTCTTGTGACATTATTAACTAGGAAGATATTTTAACTATTAAAGCATCTAGTTTGCTCATACCTGAGCATTGCTCATCAAATTGCTTGTCTTATTGACTTGTTCAATATTTAAGTTTTCCTCACTACTCCCTACTAGAGCAGTAGCCATGGATATGCACTTCCCAACTCTCTCTCTGTTGCCAGTTCAGCTGAGATGGGTATTTTGAGGTATTGAAGCAATTACATGCTGTACACTAGTGTAATCGAGAGATGTAAATACACTTTAACACTGGAGGCAAAACTCTCCCATACAATCAAAAGAAATCATAAAGGGGTTGTCAGTGACACTTGCACCATGCTTACTGCCCAGGGTAAAGACCCTGCACATAAAACTAGTTATTCACAAAGCACAAAAAAGCCCAGTAAATCCAGGTAAATACCTCATCCAATACGACCATAAAATGTATTTGTAGGAAAAAAAATGTATTTGTAGCAAAAAAAAGGTGAGGCAAAGCAAATAGCAGACAAACCAACAATTTATTCGATAGTAAGTGCTTTCACAGTAATTACTACTGCTTCATCAAACATTTACAACCATAAAAATTCACTTGCCATATATACTAAAAACCTATCATGTGATTAGTTGAATACCATACTTAATTGATTAATTGGACACAACTTTTAAATATACCTCTAAATATAGATACAAGAATGTAAAGTACAAGGAATAAAACAATACATTAAAATATATACATATCGCTACCACATACAACTAGGAAAAATGTACACTAAAAACTGTTAAAACATAAAACTACCTTTTAGGATGCAAATTAAATTATATCCCTTTGTTACTTCCTAAGTCTTCTCATCTTAAGTAAAGGTTGGATGGGTACGACATGTTATCGTCCCCTTTGGGAAAAACATGGTTCCCATGAATTACAACATTGGTGGTAGTCCACTAAACACAGAAGGCATTATAAAAGATCTGGGAACACAAGCTGACAGCACCCTCTCTTTTGACCACCACATTGCCACTGTGGTCAGAAAGTCCTTCTATGTGGCACATCTCATTACTAAGGGTTTTTCATCCAGGAAGAAAGAGGCCATTGTCACCCTCTACACTTCCCTCATCAGGCCAGTCATTGAGTACAATGTCCCATTTGGCATGTACCTCACTAGACACCTGCAACAACTGAAGAGGCTGCAAAACTACCTCATAAAGATGATCTTAGGCCTTAAATAGTTGTCCTATATAGACAGATTAAAAACTCCAACTATTCTCTGTCTCATATTGCCTACTTACAAAGCCATGTCTGACCCAGCAATGTTAGAAATGCTACATCTAGAGAAATCCCAATCTCTCTGCACCACATTCTCCAGAGACCTCAACCTCATTACCACAATCAACAGAACCTACTGGAGGGACAGCTTCATAACCTAGAGACTGCCCATGCTATAACTATTCCAAGTGCTGTAACTGAAACCTGGTTCAAGGCTCCTGAGAGCACCCCGGCACTATTAGGTTTTACCTCATATCATGCGTTCCGGCCCCAAAACCCGGACCACTCCACAAAAGGAGGGGGTGTATCCATATTCATAAAGGATACTCACACCTCCAGGTTGGTGCAACGCACAAAGCTTCGGAAACCATCCAGGTGCAACTAACCATAGGCAAAACTGCTCTACAAATTGTAGCATGCTACAGGCCACCCTCTCAAACTCAGGAGCCCAAACAGCCTTCCTGAAGACACTGGAGGGTATAAATGTATCTCCAAACACCATCATATTGGGTGACTTCAACTACCCGAATATAGACTGGGAACATTACTCAAGCCCTAACTTTCTAGCCCAACGGTTCCTGGAGTTCATAAATTCAAATGCCATGGAACAGCTAGTCACTGTTCCCACGAGAGGAGAAAATATACTAGATCTCATTATCACAAACATGGGGACAAAATGCTCCACGGAAGTATATCCCTCATTGGTGAGATCTGATCATAAACTAATCTCACTGGAAATCCACATCCGCCCCCACCCCAAACAAAAAGACCATAGTGAAGAACTTCTCTAAAGCAAACTTCACACTACTCAAGACTGGTGTGGTATCCTTCAAGGCCCCTGAGTCAGAGGAAACCACAACCCAAGCTGCGGAAGCCCTTACAAATGCCTTCTATGAACACCTCAGGACTGCATGGATCAGGCTGCAATCCCAAATAAAACCAAGACTCTTTCCACAAAGGGCAAACGTCCAGTCTGGTGGACCCCAGCCATTAACAAACTTTACAATAAGAGGAGAAAGCTATTACATGATAGAACAAAATCCATAAAGGAAGTCACCTGATCATTATTAGTAAAAAAATACGAGCACTCATAAATCAACTAAGGCCAATTTTGAGAGAAAAATTGCCATGGATTCAAAGGACAATCATAAGGCCTTTTCAGCTATGTTAGGAACCTGGGTGGAAACTCACAGATATGCTCAGAATTAGTCCAAAATGATACAAAAATCACTGAACCCACAGACATTGCCAACATACTGGCAGACAGGTTCAGTGCAAACTTCACCCCTCTCCCCTAAAGGAGAGATAACTATCCCAGCCGAGTGTAGCCTCCCGGACATCTCAAATGCAGGTGAAAGCTCTCTCTCTAAAAAAAACACAGCATCAATGGGACGGATGGTGTTGTGTGCTAGAGCTAAATGAGGAATTAAACCCGCACATAAGGCAGCTGTTTAATCTCAGCCTTACCACAGGATACGTGCCCAAGGAGTGGCGCGGCAACTGTGGTCCCACTCCACAAAGGTGGCCTCTACGGACCCTGGTAATTACCGCCCATAAGCTTAACAAGTCTAGTCTGCAAAGCTATGGAGAGGATCATAATGGAGCTCATAAACAAAGATATAGGGGACTTGCAGACATTGGACCCGACCCAGTTTGGCTTTGTCAAGGGAAGATCATGCCTTTTGAACTTGGTCTACTTGAAATAGTCACCAAGGCCATTGATGAGGAAAGGCAGTCCATACAGCCTACCTTGACCTTGCAAGGCTTCGACACAATACCCCACTCGGGTATTGTAGAAAAACTTACCAGCTTAAATGTAAACCCATATGTCACAAGATGGGTTGCAAACTGGCTTAAGGACAGAACCCATAGGGTTAGAGTTGCTGGCGCTGTGTCAGACTCCAAGCCGGTCACAAGTGGTGTCCCACAGGCTCGGTCCTTGGCCCCTATTGTTTGGCATCTACTTCTCAGAAGTACAGGCCAACATGGGAGGACTTTGGCTGACAAAGTTTGCAGATGACTGCAAACTGGGCGCCATAGTGGAAAGTGCATCGGACACGGATATCCTTCAAGGGACTCACGGAAACGGATAGCTGGTGCCAGAGCCATCGCCTGAAGTTAACCACCAAAAACTGTATAGTCATACCCTTCGGGAAAAACAAGGTAACCCCAAGCTACCATATAGGTGGCAATCCACTAAGCACAGAAGAGGTTATCAGGGACCTGGGGACCCAGGTTGACAGTGGCCTTTCTTTTGACACTCACATTGCTAAAGTGGTTAGAAAGACCTTCTACATTGCCCACCTGATCATGAAGGGATTCACATCCAGATCTAGTGAGGTCATTGGTCCCCTGTACTCTTCACTTATCAGACCAATGATCGAGTACAATGCCCCATTCGGGATGTATCTCACCCGACATCTGCAGCAATTGGAGAGACCCCAAAAGTTCCTCACCAAAAGGATAAAGGGACTCCAAAATCTGTCATATGCTGCCAGATTGAAGAAACTCCAGCTCTATTCAGTCGCATACCGTCTGCTCAGAGGTGACATGTGCCTGACATACAAGGCCATGTCCAACCCAGAATTAATGGACATGCTCCACCTCAAAAAATCCAAATCCATCAAAACCACTAGAGCAAGCGACTTAAACCTTAGCACGGATATAAATAGGACGTGCTGGAGGGATAGATTTATCACTCAGAGACTCCCTATGCTGTGGAATAAAATCCCGGTCCATGTGAGGCAGAGCACCTCGCTGACTCTGTTCAAGAGAAATCTAGACCTGTGGATGGGAGATCGTAGGTTTACCCCGGGAATCATCTCTGGGTCACTGCTGGACAGAGGCATAACAAACTAATGGGCACAGTATTTTTTCATATAAGGGGTGGCGTAAGCCACAATAATTTGGGCTAGGCTTATAAATGCCTTAGGGCAGATAGCCTAGTATAAACCTATGAACCTATGAACCTATGAAAAGACTTCCCATACATGTCAAACAGAGCACCTCACTGGCCCTCTTCAAGAGAAATCTTGATGAGTGGATGGGAAATAGAAAATTCACTCCAGGGATCACTCCAGTGTCTTTACTTGACAGAGGCGGTGGGAACTAATGTCAGGTGGCACGATGCCAGGGTAATCCTATGGGCTAGGCTTGTAAAGGCTCCAGGGCCATTAGCCTAGTACACACCTATGAACCGATGAACAGCTTTAGACCAGCTGCTGTATAAGAGGGAATTAAAGGTGGAGGAGTGCCAGTCTATATTAAGACTAATTCCACATCCAGACTAGTTAAAGTATATGACTCACTGGATCTAATACATGTGTAACTCACCATACACAGGGTGTTGTACCATATCCTTGCAAGATATAGGTCCCTCTCCATGTCCCAGGAAAACCATACTACCTATCTCAATGTCCTAGAGTCCCTCACTATTCAACCCAATATGATATTCATGAGGGATCTCATCTACCCCTCTATAGATTGGGAATCCTACACCATATCTAATGCACATGCCAAATGATTCCTAAACTTGATTAATACCAACATCCTGGAACAGTTGGTGCATTCTCCTACCAGGGGTACAAACATCCTTGACCTTGTACTCATGAACATGGGGCACCAATGTTCCCTGCCCAATTTAATATCTTCACTCATCAGATCTGACCATAAGGCAGCATTACTTGAAATAAAAATTAAATCTAGGTAACCAGCAAAACCAAAAACCTTTAGGAACTATTCCAAGGCTAATCTGTCTTTACTAAGCAACACATTGGCTAAATTCCAAGCACCCCCAAACCCAGTAAACACCACAGAGTACACTGTGCTATTTACAATATCTCTGTACAGCCATATTGGTAGCTGTACAAAGTGAGCTGTGCCCACTAGTATTAAGAATAAGACAAACTCAAAAGACAAGCCACCCTAGTGGAATCAGAATATCAACTGGTTATACAACAAAAGAAAAAAAATCTTGGCTAAGCATAGGAGGAACAAAGCCATACCACTAAAAGCCCCCTGACTAAATAGGCAGCTAAGAGGGTTAATTAATACATCAAAGGCTAAATAAATTTGAAGAAAAAAAAGCTTCTCAGGCAAAGGATAAACATAAAGCATTCCACAGCTATGTCTGTAACCTCAGAGGAAATACACAACAATGCACAGAACTTATAGTAAATTGTATCACCCACACTGAACTGGTGGCCATTGCCAACTTTTTGGCTGACAGGTTCAGCTCAAATTTCTCCCCCCACTCTCCCCCGATAGTCCATAGCAAATACCACATAACATAATCCCCCCAGCCATTACTAGAGAACAGGTCATTAATGCACGTTCCAAGGTCAAAAACACTGCATCGATGAGCCCCAATAACATCGGCATGTTTAATAAATAGCATGAAACATGTGCTCTCTGGTCCACTTGAATCACTTTTCAACTGGAGCCTTCAGTCAAGTTTTGTGCCCAAGGAATGGAAGATGGCTACAGTCACAATAGAGGTCCAACCACTGATCCGGGTAAATACAGTCCCATAAGTCTTACTGGCCTCATATGTAAAGTCATGGAAAGAATCATCATGGACATGATAAAGGAGGACATAGGTAACCAGAAAATGCTGGACCCATCACAGTTTGGCTTTGTTAAAGGAAAGTCATGCTTATAAAATCTGATTGACTTTTCTGTGATAGTTACCAAAACATTGGATGAAGGTAAGGATGTACATACAGCTTACCTCAACTTGGCCAAGGCTTTTGATACTATACGCTACTTATGCATTATAGACATGCTCATTAATTTAGGTATAAACCCTTTTATCACCTGCTAGAGAGCCATCTGGCTCACTGATAGGATAGAGGAGGTCAAAATAGGTAAGCCCACCTCCACCAAGAGGCCAGTCACTAGCAGTGGGCCCGCTCCTTTTTGGCATCTATTTCTTTAAAATGGAAGGAAATTCTGAAGGTTTATGACTGACTAGGTTTGCAGATGATTGCAGGCTGGGGGTTATCATCAACTTCCATGCAGACACTAGCATTCTTCAAGAAGGTCTATCCCTGACTAGCAAATGGTGCCAAAGCCATGGTCTTAAACTCTATGCTAAGAAATGCATAATTGTACCCTTTGGGAAATCAACCATCCTGGCTAATTACCATATTGGTAATGCACTCCTAAGAGTCAACCTAATGGTCTGGGATCTGGGTGCATCCATAGACAGCAGCCTTACCTTTGACCACCAAGTTATTTTATTTTGCACTAGTTATAAGTAAGGGCATGGCATCTAGGTCCAAAGGGGTCATTATCCCACTATACTCTGCCCTTATCAAACCAGTCATAGAGTATAATGCTCCCTTTGGTATGTACCTGACTAGACATATGCAGCAACTAGAGCGACCTCAAAGGTTCCTTACAAAAAGAATACAAGGCATGATAAACCTGCCTTATGAAGAGTGCCTTAAAGCCTCTTTCCTCTACTCAGTCTACTATAGATTGCTGAGGGTTGATCTATTCCTGGCTTACAAGGCATCCGCAAACCCCACACTTATCTGTAAGTCAAAGAGTGCCAGAAATATGAGGTCTAGTGACCTGAATTTAAATAGAATATGCTAGAGACAAATATGTGACCCAGAGACTGCCCGTCCTGTGGAACAGGCTTCCCATCCATGTGGAGCTGAGTTTTTTTATTACCCAGTTTAAGCACAACTTAGACAAATGGATGGGGAATAGGAAATTTACACTGGGCCTGGTACCCATGTACCTTATGAACAGAGGTAACTTATAAATGCTTGTTCCTCAATGTCCTATTTGGATGCAGGACATCATTATTCTTTCAGGAAAACTTGTCTAGGCTTAGAAAGTCCACCTGGGTCATTAGCCCAGTAACAATTTATGAATCTATGAGACTTAAAATGGCAGTTGATGAGATACTAAGAAAATCAGAAAAAGGCTTGCTCATTTACCAGTTAAATAAATACATTTAATTAAAATTCACTGCTTAAAAGCTGACTGAGCATTTAGATAGGTGTGTATTTTCTTCAATGGGACAGTCAAGAAATGTATTTTAAATCTGACATTTCTTAACTGTCTGAAAAAAGTTTTCTACATGATTTCATAGAGATGCTAGTTTGGGTACTTTAACTTTGTGAAATTATAAATTTATTTTGAAAGATAATTTCTCATAGTGAGGGTAAAAGCATATTTGTGGGCATAATTTCCCAGTTTCAGTAAAAAATATTAATTTTGTATGGCAGAGTAGATTACACACACTGAAAGTATGAAACCAAAATGATAAAACATTGCAGTGTTATATCCCTATGAAAGCACCCCTGGAAAAAGCGAAGTGCAATAGCAGACAGAGAATGAGAAAATAACACAAGGACGGGATTCATTAAACTTCACGTAGCCTCTGTGTAGAGCTTATACGGAGTGTATCTGTGTACATCATGGTGGGTTGTGTGCATATTAATGAGGTGTGGTGTGCCTAAGTGAGGTTTTGCAGCTTGTGCCAGTAATGCTGGCTGCAAAACATTGTAAATCAACATGGATACTGAGTCTGTGTAAAGGAGATTACAGATGGTCTGCCCCACCCCCAAATGAACAGTACACATCACATTATGCAGACCATTCCTCTCAACCTCTTAGGGCAAGACATCTGGGCAAAGCATAAATAAGGGGTGGGAAAAGGGACAGAAATAGGTTGTCTTTTTAAATATTGCTCTTACAAACTTAGAAAATTGATAGAACAATGAGGTTTCCAGAATGCAGCTCTGCTGCCACACCCCCCAAGGAACAGTACACATTGCAAGTCATACAGACCTCCCAAACTCTTACAGTAAGAAATCTGACCAAATCTATAAATGCTGTCATGACAAAGGGCCAAAAATAGGGTTAATGTTTAAACACTGCCTTTACAACCTTAAAACATTGATAGAATAACAGGTTTCGCAGTAGCATGAATATTCCGAAGGGTACAAAATCTGAATCTAGAATGTCTGTCATTATTTTTTTAATTCAATCCCCAATGATTTGTCAGTGCTTTACCAAAACTCCACAAATTTTATGAGAAACAGACCAAAAATATGAAGCACAAATCTGGTCATTCTGTGAAAATCTGTACTGTTGAGAGATATGAAGGCAATAGCTTCCCCTTGTTCAAAATCTGGCAGGGTCCCAAACGCATTTAAATAAGGAAAAAACATACACTGGACTGTGCCATAGATATGTCATTCTCCATTTATTAATTTCAAATATTTTATAGTTTTTCACTTCTCTCTTTTTTTATTTTTTTGCACGTTTGTGTAATGCTTAGCTCGTTTGTGCATGTATCAGACATGACCTAGATAGCCAAAAATAGAAACTGGATGCATTCAATTAATACTGCTGGGCATTGCACAAATCAGGTAAGTGAGGCTGTGCTGCTCTAATACTGTCAAGTTAACAATGAATACTAATATAGGGGATGTCATATAAATAATCCTGTGGCAACAGGTGGTAAGTGTAGGACTGGAGTGCAAATGGTCCTGGGTTTTGGTAAAGGAGGAGTAAACTTTTCTTTTACTGTGTTGACACTGAAGATTATACAAATGAATTGCAACAAAGACAAGTGTTGTTTCAGCCTTCTTGTTGCAACAGCTGTACGTTTAGGACTACTGTACACATGGTGCTGGGTTCAAAAACCGAATATGCCATACACTTTTAATGTTGTTCCATGTCACATCATATTTATTCTCACTCGTAACACCTGACATGTAGCTGATATTAATATTTACACTTAGAAAGGCTAAGACACTAATACTGTGTCAATTATGTTTGCCTAATCATTTTATATGGGTATTGTACATATATTATGAAAAGTATGACTCTGGGTGTAATGTGTATTATGTTGATAAAAGTATATTTCTGTAATCCCATTTGAATAACAGAGCTAAATAACTGGCTGCATATCAAATATCCTTGGAACTGCATTTTCTTCTTTGATTTATTTGCCACTGTTGCACACCACTTACCATTGCTCACCCTGGCTTACTGTGCTTACATGATGGTAAGCAACGTGCAGCATTTTCAAGTGTAGCAAAAAACAGACAGTGCACAGTCTCAGTAATCGCAATATGTGCAATTTGGCAGGAAAACATATATTTAAAGTGGAATTGGACAGAAATGCTGATTAGACATTGAGCTTGATCTTTAGGAGACATGGCTGGTGTTGGAGAGGGTGTGGGCTTTTGTGCACAGTGCTATGGTGTTCAGGAGTCCAAAGTTTTTGTTGGGCTCCTAGTTAAGGAGCATGGCCCATGCCTATTGCAGTGGGACTACTCAGGTTCTCGGTACAAGTCTGAGGCCTGGACAAGTTTGGCTATGGCTTTAAACAGTGTGACAGGTATCCCTTGGACTAGTGAGCAATGTCACCATTATTATGACGACATCTGTAGGAGGAAGAGAGATACTCTTGATCAGTGGATCAGGGACTGTATAGCAGGGAACACTCCACAGATATGTAAATATAAAATGTATTGATCAATAGTTAAAGTTATAGATGAATATAGTCAAGACTGGTATTCATGATGGCATTTTTTTTTCCACAACCATTAAAGAAAGGGCCTCGAATGTGAGGATGAGGGAAGCATGTGGTATGTATGCATATATAAAGTACTGTTATTGTAGTTTTAACTGTTAAAGATAGATTACTTGTTATTTCAGACAGCTGTATATAATTGAACATGCATATCTCACCTGTAAAAGAAAGTATGTATGACATATTCTGTAGCACAAAGCAACCATTTCACATTCTCAAATAACAGTGAGCAGGCATGTATAAAGTATAAAAGGGCAGTATGCATGCAGTAGTCTGTAGTCCAAAAGAAGAGTACAGTATTACAGTAGTCAGTGGTTGTGGGTTCAAAGACCACACTTCCCACATATACAATAGTGTTTACAACAGTGTTATGTTTTCAGTATTATATACACAGTACTGTTAGCTAATTATCATTATAGCAAGTTACCTTCAGACCTCAGTACTTCTGGCATGACTGTTCTGCTGTCAAGTATAAGCATGCATATGTGCAATACATGTGTACATGAATGATTAATAGCTGCAATCTGATCAGTACTACAGAGTCCATCTGTTAGTGACTGAGTAGTCTTCAAAGCAGTAAAGAAATCTCTTAGGAGTTAGTAGTGTTAAAAGTAAAATGTAACAGAATAGTGAATAATTGTAGAAAGCTTTTGTATATTAATTATGAAGTTAGTAATACAAGCAAAAACTGCAGTGCAGATGATAAATAACTCAGCCCAAACAGCACTGTCAACATGGTGTATGAATAAATAAAGTCACTGAGTATAAAATAAAACCAAAATCCTTTAATACAAAAGGTGAGTGCTTTTGCTGTGTAAGCACTGCTTCATTAGACCGAATTACCAAACACTCATCACAACTTAAATAATGGAGATAAAAACCCTACAACCAATCAGCATTCTCCACATAAATAAAGTGACATGCACTCATATAATACATATATAAAAAAGAGGGTCTATATTACATGATCAAATGTTTAGTTAATCGAATAACTAAACGTCGATCACTAAATGTCGAAGACCCAAAACCACAAATGACAGTTTCCACTCAGGGAAACAAGTCGTTTGGCTGTTACGTGGATTTTGCCCTGTTTTCAATGTGGAGCAATCTTGGAGTTGGCATATTTAGTTAGGGGGAGTGTGGGAGGCACAGTCCCGCAAATCAGGGGGTATGGGGGCAAAGCCCCCCACTTCATTTGTATTTATTGTTTTTTTTTAATGTAGGACAATGGCATTGTTTCCTTTTGTGGAAACTGCCATTCGAGGTTTTGGGTCTTTGACGTTTTGCGATCGGCATTTAGTTATTCGATTAACTAAATGTTCTATTATGTAATATAGACCCAAAAAAAGATACATCATGCTAAATCAGTACAACATCTAGAAGAAGCATGCACCCGGGACATGTTTTTAAGAACATTATGAAAGGGCAGGGCATGCGGATGTCCAGGTTAAATCCTGAACAAACAATTTTTGAAGCTGACATGAGTAACTTAAAAGACAGGCTTCATGAAAGAGGCTACCACAAATATGAGGTGGATTATGCTCTTAATAATGTTACAGGTTTAAGTACCATGACAGCTAAGCCATACTTTGCAGCAAACAGTAATGATATGTCAGCACCAAATATAGAGTGTAATATATATAAGTATATGCATGTCATTATATTACAGTAGCAATGTTAATAGTTCTGATGAAGCTGTGCTTACACTGCAAAAGCTCTCACTTTTTGGATTAAAGGATTTTGGTTTTATTTTATGCTCAGTGACTTTATTTATTCATATATCTCATTGACTCAGTCCTTTTATGAGTTTTTCTTCATGAAGTTAGTAATGTTTTCCTTTTTTTTCTCTCACCCCATCCTTTTTCTTCTTTAATGTGGTTTCATATTGTTGTTATGTATAATTTTGTATTTCTTCATTTTAATTTAATATTTCTGATTTTGTTTGTACTTATTTTATAATTTGTTTTTCTTATTTTTGTTATTAATATATATTTTTTTGTTTTTCTTTGTTCACATATTTATTTTAATGTGGATATTTTTTATTTTCATTTATTTGTTGTTTTATGTTATAAAATTGTATGTTGATTTGTTTTATTACTACAGCACAGCAGGGTAGGCAGACCCCCATGATCCTCATTTTATCACTCCCCAGCTACAGCACCAAGGCCCAGCACATCTGGGCTGGAACCTGGCAGCACCCCCTTTGCTCCCCCTGCACTACCTGCCCCAGTGGAGAGGCCTGTGGTCCCCTCTGGGAGCAGTGGTGGAGAGGAAACATTTATCACCCAGAATGAGTTGCTAGGTATGCATAGGATTGTCAACCACATGGTGGATGCACACCTACACTGGATGGAGCTCCTGCTCTCTGTCCTGGTACAGAGTACATATCATAGACACATGTCAGGCTCTGCAGCCGCCAGGGCAATGAGGGGATAGTGGTGACAGTCCACTGGGTGAGGACCTGACTCCCACTATCACCCATCCTGATGTCCATGAGACCTCGATTTCCCCACCCTCACCCCAACCATGGTGTTCATCCCCTTCTTTTGTCCTTCACCATCCCTGAATCTTGTCTTGTAAGTCCTGTCTGTTAACAATTGCTTCCTCACCTTGCCAACTTGCCTGCCCCAGACATTCCTCTGTCACTAAAAAAAAGGGCACCTGTCCCAAAAAAAAGTCCCATACATAGCTCTCCATTTCATACATGTGTCTACATGACACATTTGATTCATTCCAATTGCTTATACAACATGATTATGTTGTCACCTTTGTCTCTGGAGGTGACAGTCTAAATTCAGTTAATATTGTGTACATCTGATCAGTTTTTACTGTTGAAGAAATGGATAGCTATTGTTCTTTCCTACACCCTTCCTGCACATTTCTGCCCTCCTTTCACTTTGTTTTTCCCCTGCTTGCTCCCTATTTCACCACTTTCCTATCTTCCTCATTTCTTTTCTTTAAAAAAATCATTGAGCAATGGTGCACAATGTGCACCATCGCTAAGCAATGGTAAAAAGGCAGTAGTATCAATAAATGTATGTAAAATTAGTATATACACTCTTGTAAAATTCATGCCTACACTCCATTTTGAACCCAGTACCATTTTCCCCAACAAAAATGAATTAACCCATCTGGACACACAGTCAGTTCCTTAGCAGGTGCATTTTAATCAATTAATATTAACTGTCATGTGTTATAGTCATATTTACCCTTTTTACTACCATGTGCTTGCTCCTTATATCACCAATGTCATATTTTCAACATTAACTGTGTATGAAGCATCATTGAATTTTAGATATTAATGTTTTACAAAGCCTTAGTGCGCAATCCCCATTTATTTTTATAAAACATGTATGCCCCATGCTGAGCATTGCCCAGCCTCGTTAAGCAAGACAAATAAAAATGTTAATAAATAACATAAATGAGAATAGTAGGGAACAGTATTGGCTACATCTTTATTTGGAACCAGTTCTATGTCACCAATGAAAGGAACTTATCACTGAATGAAGTGAATTACTGCCTGCAGCCAAATATTCTGTTAAGTAGCAGGTGTATGCAGCAGCAATGAAGTCTGCAATTTTCTACTCAGTGTGGAAAATACACCTCCTACTCAACTGACGGCGATATTGTAGTTGAGGGCCTCACCAGTTAGTTTCATGCAGAAGTGGGCGTGTCGCAAATTGAGTGACAACCGAGCCTGCATATTTAACTTGCTTGTGCAAACATGATATGAAAATATTAAATGTACACAAATGGTTAATACAGTGTCGCCCAGGAAAGTTGTTCTTAGTAAAAGGTCCTGCCAATGATACTGAGGAAGAGTCGGCTGTGACACCTGCACCAAAAAAAAAAAGAAAAAAAGTCTGTTTGGACATTAATTGGGACAGTGAACCATCACATTCCGACATTGACAAAGAGAACTATAATGCTACACAGTAAAAAGCCTGATGACACGTGTTTTGACGGTTTTGTTTCTTTGCTGATTATAGTATATATTATTAGTGCAATAAAACTTGTCAATTATAGATGTTGGTAACAGTTTACTGTTATATTTACTCTCATAGTACAAGATCAGTGCACTTTTTCTTCAGTTGTACATTTGGAGGGAATGCATATTCATGAATGACATACCAGGGGGTGGGTTTTGGGTGGGGCTTGCTACTGCGCATCTGGTGAGGCCCTCAACTACAATATCGCCCAACTGACTCTGTAGCACCATCTGTGAATGCAGTGATCCAACCTTGTTTTGGCTCAGATGGTACTAAGTTTGAATACAGGTGTATATAACAGTTTCACATACTTTTAACTGTAAAGAAATATTATAAATTGGGATACTCATGATCCTGTGTCATCATTTTTGTGGAACATCATAGTGGTTTTCAAATACAATTTTATAAAATAGTTGTAATTGCATTTCCTGTAGGCATGCATCGTTGCTCAATGCACACCATCGCGCATCATTAAACAGTATCATGCACAGAGTCTCTAAAAAATAAATGGGGAAGACAAGAAAAGGGTGAAATGGAGAGCAAGTATGGGGCAAAACAAAGGGTGTGGGAAAGAACCATAGATATTAATTTCTGCAACAACAAAACCTGATAATATATGATGATTATTAGTGAATTTAGATTGTCACCTCCAGAGAGAGAGGTGACCACACTGCAATCATGCTGTATGGCCAACTGGACCAGGTCAAGGGTGTCATAAAGACACTGGTGTAAAATGGAGAGCTATGTATGGAATGATATTTTTAGGGGGGGCAGGTGCCCTTTTTTCCTTTTTTGCAGAGAGAGTGGGAGGAATGTTGTGGTATTGACCCAAGTATGTGTGGATAAGGTAAGGTGGGTAGGTGAGGAAGCAATGGCAGACAGACCAGACATACAAGATGAGATAATGAGATATAGGTATGGTGAAGGACACAAGAGGGGGTGCATGCCATGGCTGGGGAGGGGGGGACATCAAGAACCCATAGATATCAAGTTTGGAGGCAGTGAGAATCAAGTCCTCATCCAGTGGACTGTCATCACTGTCAGCTCATTGCACTGATGGCTGTAGTGTCTGATGTCTGCATTTCCTTGTATTATTCAGAGGAACAATGGAGAACAGTGTCTCCACCCAGCATAGGTGTGCACCAGCTGTGTGGTGCACAGTCCTACGTACCAACCCTGGCAGTTCATTGTGGGTTATAAAATCACAACTTCTGTCACTGCTCCCAAGGCAGAACTAACTGAGGGCCCAGGTAGGGCAGGGGCAGTAGAAGAGGGTGCTACCAGGGTGAGTCCCTGATGTATTGGGAAGTGGTGTCACCATAGCCAGTGGAGTGGGGGCAGGTGGCTCCAGTGGGACAGGCCTACCCTAGTATACTGTGGAATAAAGAGGAAAACAAAAGAACATAAGGGGGGAGAGAGAAAAAAGGAGAACATTAGCAACATCATAAGTGACATACAATACAGTGCTACAGTTCTTTCACTCTATTATGTTACTTTTACTATGAACAGTACAAACTGTGAAAAAATGTATAATGTGTCTGAATACCCAGTTGATAACAGATGCACACTATAGTACAGATTTCAGCCAGCAATCCTTAATGTGTGCATATATTGCCCATCTGCAGGCTCCAGTTCTACTAATTACATTTTCCAGGGGGCTATTTCTGCCACTCCTTGAGAGGTCTGCAGTTACAGTGCAATAATGATGAAAACATAACAGTACTTGTTCATTTGGTAATTGTGGTGTTTGAACCCACAACTGCTGACTACTCTCTACAACCATACAGTACGGTGTTTCCACAGAGTACTGCATGCATACTTTCCATTTACAGTTGCAAGATGTATGCTCTAGTTTATAGTGCTGTATTCATAGACCTCAAACTTATACAGCAATAAATGTGGACCATGTCATATGGAACAGGGGGCAAAAGTCTGAAAAATAGGGATGACTCTTAATTACTTGCTCTTACAAACCTATTAAGCTGATAGAGTAACAGGTTTTGCACTTGCATGACTTTTCTGAAGGATTGGGGGTCTGAATCTCACATGTCTGACATTAGTTAGTAATGTCAGCCCTCAACCCTTATGTAATTATGTGACTGAAAACCACAATTATATCTATAACTATACAAAGACTGGACAATCTTTGGAAATCTGTACAGCTGATGGGTATTATTGCATTACATACCAACTAAGCCCATACCTCACAATCTGTTACAGCCAGAAATGTGGACCAAGCAATAACTACTGGGGGTACAAAGGCATACAAATAGCAACACATTTCACATGTTCTTCTACAAACCTAGAAAAGTGATACAATACGAAGCTTTGCAGTAGCACAGATGTTCTGGAAAACATGAAGTATGAGATGCAAATGTCATTTTCTGACTGCAGTCCCCAGTGCTTTGGTTAATATTTACCAGACAAACAATTTATGAGAAGCAAACCAAAATTATAAGGCAACAATCTGAACATACAAAGCAGTGTTTAACTTCTAATGCTACAATAACAGTACTGTTGTGATGCATACATACCATACACTGCTTGCATCTTGCCAATCAGCTTTCATGGGCTCTTATATTCAGATCATGATCTGCCTCAAGTGTGGAAAAAAAAGAACAGAACAGAATACCATTATGAATGCCAAGCCTGACTTTATGCAGCTTTAAACTATTACAAGTAATGTCTGAAAGCCATACTTACACATCTGTGGGGTGCCAGCAATCCAACATTAATTGATCCAATGGTATACAGCTCTCTGGGATGAATTAGTGGCCAACCTTAACATCACAGGGTAACACAATCACAAATGTGAGCAGGTGCAGCACAGAGCAACAGACATGGTAACTGCTGCACATAGCTGTGCAGCTGCAGTGGCAAGCAATCGTCATGTCACAGGTGGAGGCCTTGCTGCAGAACCCCATCTCACTGCCACTGAGGAATTCCTGGTGAACATTGCCATCAAGGACAGCTCCCATCAATCCATAGCACATTATGTTCTGGATGTGGGTGCAACTCCTGCATCCCGAGATGAGCTTCCAGGTATGTTTTGTTAGAAGATAATTAGAATACTGTGGCATAATTTACTAACTTTAGTAATGTATAAGTCCGTGTCAGTTGTTTGTTAGATGGGTGGATTTAGGATTGCTACAGTTAGAAGCTTAATTTGAAGTAGTCAGCCACATTCCTGTTAATGTTTGAGGTCCTGCATATATAGAGGTGTAAATGTATTACCCCCTGTATTACTGTCAAATGTGATGCTGTTGCCATTACCTCTTGCTATACTTATTTCAGGAACACCAGGAATAGAGACACAGATCTCCTGCAGATGGTAAGCTTAATACATTTATATCAGTACTATAGATACATTTCAAGATGTCTCATAGTGTGTTCTCTCAAGCTTGTTGCATGTATTGTTGTACTGTCTGCATTAGTGACAGGATTGCACTTTTTTAGCATATATTGTGAGCATGACAGTGAGCATGAGGGCACTCTGACACCTGATGTCAGTGTCTCCACAGACACTGATGATGATGGTGGTCAAACTGAGGCACAATTCAGGGGTGCAGAGGTTGATTCTGGCACAGAGGTTAACATCCAGTGATCCCATTCATTTTCCCCAGAAACAGCCAGTAGTTCTATGCCTACCCAGTCCAATGAGGCCAGAGATATTGGACAGGCTGAAGACAAGAATATTGATTAGGGGAGTGTGGCTACTGTGGCTTCAGTGCCTATTAAATCTGTCCAGAGCCAAAGTGTTGATGAAGTGTCACACAGAAGTGTTGATAGGGGTGCTTGGTGGAGGCCTGCTGTCACTCCTCCACCTGGTGCAAGTGTCTCTTCCTGTGTTACTCAATGGATGTTTAGGGTCATCATGGAGGCACAGGCATGACTTGAAAGGTGCTCCAGACAAATGCTCAGGGTGGTAGATGTGGCACAGTCTGACATTCATGATGGCCTCCACCATATAGACAATTCAGTGGATTGGTTGAATGACATGTTGGAACATGGAGTGTCTGTGATGGAGCGAGGGGTTTATATCATGGACTATGCAGTGCCTGTGATGACATGTCTGCTGGGAGGGTGATGTCCACTTGGGCTAAGGCCATCCACGCCATCTACTGTTAGGCAACATGACTGTGCCCTATCACGCTGCTGTAGTAGCAGTACTTCCCCTACACAATCAGGGAATGTGCTGTCTATACCCAGATGTGGCAGGCCATGGGGTCATGGCACTGGGTATTCCTGTAAAGGGAGCACATCCAGCAGACAACAGTCAAAGTCAGGTAGTTACACTGCATCTGACCTAGGGCATGGAGGTGCCAGTCCATCTCCTGGCAGACTAAGGTCTTGTGGTTAGGGGTGACAGCGATGAAGTGACAACTCTAACATGCACAGCTCACACCTGTCCAACATACCAAGATTTAGAGCTAGCCCTGAGATTGGCTATGTTCATGCACACTCTCACACAACACTTTCATATGGAGGACCCCTTACAGAAACATACACTCAACAGTTACATGGTTCAGCCTGACTACTTCCTCATTCTTACACACACACACACACACACACACACACACACACACACACACACACACACACACACACACACACACACAATAACCGTTGCTGTTAGCCTAGGCCTTTTGCCCCCCCCCCCCCAAGAACCCTGTGCAAGTGATGATAACTGTGCCATATCCTTGATTTCTCTCTTTTGGATTCAGGGAAACTAAAGTTTTGTGTCTGATGCAAAGGGTACTTAGCTACATTGTTGCTTAGTATATCTACATTTGTGTTTAAATGTTAATTGTACCTGTGAATTATATTTGCCTTGCCAAGCTGTATAATGGATAGCATCATCATTGCACTACTTTATAGTGTATTGTCTTGTAAGGGTTGTGAAGTCAACAACTGCAATGTGTCTCATTACTTTCTAACTGTTGTCTTTAATGGTTATCCAGTGCGAAAGTATGGTGCACATCATAAGTCAGGCCATCACATTCAGGTCTCCAGATTTTGCATAACAGCACTGTAGTGTAATATTAACAGAACAGTACAGTACCATGCTCTCTGTTGCATGAAGCTCACAAGAAACATGCAGCTGCAGGACAACCCAAGGGTCTTTCTCATCAAGCTTACACAGAGTCTACAAACCATGCTATGATGTATGTATACAGATTAAAACACATATTACTTTAATCTGTTTTGTATCACATGATGTGATGTCTGCCTGACATCTAGGCCACTATACGATCATGCCCCAGTGAGATACATGCATATACAGTACTCTGATAGAGCCAATGACATCAGCATTATCTGCTGAACATACGAGAATAACAGTGTCCCACCTGCTGGTGTAAAAATGCTGTCTGTAATATTAAGTTACAGCTAACTTACACACACACACACACACACACACACACACACACACACACACACACACACACACACACACACAAACACACACACATTTGACTGCAGTGAGAATATAATCCTTACCTATCTAAGTACACATATTACAGAGCACTGAATGTAACACATGGACTACAGCACTGGTCTGACTTGTATTGTGTCTGACAACTCTTTATAGCTGATAACATCAGGAGTGTCTGTTGAGGAGAATATAACAGTGTTCCAACTGCTGGGGTAAAATGCTTTCTGTAATATAAAGCTACAAATGACTCACACACAGACACACACAGAGTTCACTGCAGTGAGAACAGAACCCCTACTTAAGTATATAGACTACAGAACTCAGTAGTTTACACAAGTGCCACAGCACAAGGCTGACTTTTGAGTGTGTCAGACAACACTTCATAATTGATGACATCAACAGTATCTGTTGAGGAGAATATAACATTGTCCCACCTGCTGATATAAAATGCTCTCTGCACTATCAAGTTACAGCTGACTTGCACACACAGTTGACTGAAGTGAGAATAGAATCCCTACCTATCTAAGGTGCACAGGCTACGGAACACAGTACTTAACACATGCACCATAGAACAAGTACGACTTGCACAAGGGTGTAGGTGGACTTATAGTTGATGACATCAGCAGACTCTGTGGAGGACAACAGTTTGGGAGGCTGTTTTGAGATGACTGTGTATGGATGAGTAGCTATCAAAATAATGGCCCACCATATGATTAAATAAGTAACTTCTAGATAACAATTCTATTCTGCTAACTAGAGATACACACAGACACAGTTAACTGAAGTGAGAACAGAACCCCTGTTTATCTAAATGCACAGACTACAGAACACAGTAGTTAATGCATGCACCACAAAATAAATCTGGCTTATACCAGAGTGCAGGTGAACTTATAGTAGATGACATCAGCAGGCCCTGTGAGGAACAACATCTTGGGACACCTGCATCGGCACATAAGGTCATAATGTCATATGAGGCTAATAGCCTAATAGCACTAGGCTGCTTAGAAGCCTAGCTATATAACAACACAAGTACCCTTACTGAGCATATTTGGATGGTTGTGAGAAGCATCAACTGGCACTGTCCATGAGGGAGTGCACAACATTATAAATTACACTTTGTCTTATGGTTGATATATGTGTGAAAGAAAATTAATTGAGACCACTGGGTTGTAATGCTTGTGACTGTGTGGCCAACACATGGACTGAAATCAGACAGCATCCTATATACATTTCCCTAGTACATTGAGTCATACCTCTCAACCTGTCATAGCAAAGAATCTGGACAAATCCATACATATTGGGTTGAAAAAGGACCATACATTGGGACACATTTTACATACTGCTCTTACAAAGTTATACAGTCGATAGAATAACATGTTTTTCATTAATGTGAATTGTCTGAAGGGTAGGAGTTTTGAAATTTAAATGCCTGTCATTGTTTTCTGGCTTAAATAGTCAAGTATTTTCAAATTATTTGCCAGAAAACAAACTGTTTATGAGGAGCAGGGCAAAACAGTGATGTCAAAATCATGACATTCTATAAATATCTAAACAATTTGAAAGGTGTGCATTGGGCAGCAAATTTGCGCTATAGATAACTAAGTGTATGCGCATGCGAGATACAGCTATTTGTGCATAGATAAGCAGTACGCAAATGTGAGCTGCATGTATGACTTGGCAGTTGATGGAGTGGTATCCCTTGTGGTTAATGTAGATTCTACCCTGCTCACCAAGTGGTGCTTTGATTTGTACATGAGTGCAATCTATGGAACCCAGTACTTCAGGGTAGTGTACCTCAGGGTAGAACTGTTGTATATTGCTAGCGCTCTCCTCAGAACTACCGGGGAAACATATGTGCTCACTGGCATGAATGAGCATAGCATCCAGGAATTGGTGCATGATCCTGGATGCTGATGCCTGTGACATACCCATCATGTCCACAGTTGGTCTTTGAAAAGTACCTGTAGCTAATATTCTAAGGGCTACACATACCTTAGTTTCCACTGGGGTGGGTTCACCTCAATTGGTTCTGCCTCTGAGTTAAGGGCAGCAGAGCTCACAGAGCTCTTGTAATGTGTCCCTGTCCAGCCTGCAGTGCTCTACAATCTCCAGGTCTTGTAGCATCTGCTAAGTTACCCTGGGCCTGAGCAGTCTTATCCTTCTCGGCCTAGGCCTATTGTCATCAGCACCAGCAGCATTGGCTTCAGCTCCTAGCACATGCAGATGTAGAATAGCTGCAGCAGGTCCTAGCATTGTTTCAGTTAAAATGTTCTTGTCTGTACTCCAATGGTATTGAAGCATTTAGGAAAACAAGAATGGAGGTTACACAGATGCTTTATAGCATGTAGAATAGCTGCACCGTGTTTGATTGGTTCATGAAAATGGAGTTCACTTGCTTATACTGTAATTAGCATCTATTACACACACCTGCTGCTAGCTCACCATTGTGCTAGGCACACCTCTGTGCACCTCTGTGCACTCCCTTGCACCCCCCATGCATTTTTTCATAAATAAAGCTAGCATTGGAAAATTGTAATTACTTTTTGCAGTCCTGTGATATCGCGCAAACATTCAGTATAAAAAGGAAAGCTTGCCCACCCTGTATTTGAACCTAGGACTTTCTGCACACTAGCCCTACACATACACATGGTGCCACAAGACTATTTATAAGACAAGCATAGCAAAATCTGCCATTCATTCATTCATCCAGTGCCATTTACCATCACACAAATGAGGACGTTAAAAAAATGTACAAAAATTATTCAAAATGGACAGAGGAGACACATTTTTTCAACAGAATTCTGAGGATGACATACAACCTGTGATTTATGCATGGCTTACGTGCATCTTCACCCTCCACAGACTGACCTATTTAACTTTGAAAGTGTAACCTGACACACACCCCTGATGTCATCACTCACTGTTGACATCCATTGAAATCAAAAACACAGTGGAAGTGAATACACGGAGTGAACATCCCTAAAGGGTTACTCTTTTTTGGAATTCAGAAATACCAATGAATTTTTACCTAAGTTGCATCTTCACCATGCTGACAGCCTGGAATCTATACATTTAGTAGCTGTGTCGGTGGAGAAACTGCAACGGAGCACAGTGTTGTAAACACAAGGGAGCCTATTCCTTTGCCCATATATCTACTACATACTACATATGTTTACATTACAATATAATATTCTGTTTCAGGATGTTCAAACATTGTAGCAGCCTGCACTACATACAATTACATTTTCTTTTGGTGGTGGGGGAGCAAAGTTGCATTTATGTCATGGCCATTACAAATGTATATTTTAGTTTGTAACTGTGAGATTCTAGCATCCACATTGTGTAATTAAGTAATTATGTGTATTGTTACATGCCAAGGTCAGTTCTCTAAAAAATTAAAGAGCTTTTATTTGCTGTTGCTTCCATGTTGACTGCTTTCTGTGGCTGTATTTAGAAAATTTCCAAATAGATGACCAACATGAACACAGAGTCTACACGGTTACTTTAGAGGTTGTTGAATCATTCCACTGTGTTGATTTGCTTCATTAGCATAAAATTCAGCTGTAATTTGCATGCCATGGAAGTTTCCATATTTGCGCGTGAATGCGAGATGCTGTGCAGAGTTTACTGAATCTAAAATGTATTGTGCCTGTGTGTGCATCACAATGCAACACGCACACAGTAAAAATGATCTTCTAGGCTTTCATGGATTCCCCCAAGTCATAATTTATAAATATTTGCTAAAATATCATGATATACTCTATAAAATAAAGAAAACTAAACTTCAGACCACTTTGCAGTTTTCTTTAAATGTATTCACATCCAGATAGAGTTCCGACCCCAAACTAAATCAGACCCATTTAAAATGGAAATGAGGGGGGTAGTAATCTAGTATCATCATTCAGCATGTAACATTACCAGATGCCCTGTCTGCTAACATTGCTTTGAAATAAAATAAATAAATAAACAGCCAAGCAAATAAATAACTTGTAAATAGAAAATACATCATGAGTATCAAATTCTCCAATGCCAGTGATTCCATCACACCTAACCCATAACAGTAATATCAGCAAACCTCCCTGTGCTAGTTATTCTATCAACCCCCCCCCCCCAGTAACAGTAATATCAGCAAATCTCCCAGTGCCAGTGATTCCACCAAACCCCCAGTAACAGTAATATCAGCAAATCCTCCAGTGCCAGTGATCCCATCAAAACACCCGGTAACTGTAATATCAGCAAATCCCCCAGTGCTGGTGATCCCATCAAAACACCTGGTAACAGTAATTTCAGCAAATCCTCAGTTGCTAATGAGTCCATCAAAACCTCCAGTAACAGTAATATCAGCAAATACTCAGTGTAAGTGATCCCATCAAACCCCCAGTGACAGTAATAGCAGCATATCCCCAGTGTCAGTGATCCCATCAAAACACCCTGTAACAGTAATAACAGCAAATCTCCCAGTGCGAGTGATCCCATCAAAACACCCAGTAACAGTAATATCAGCATATCCCCAGTGTCAGTGATCCCATCAAACCCCCTCCCAGTATTAGTGATATTAGCAACCCCCCCCGTATCAGTGATGTCAGTGAATCTGCAAGTGTTAGTGAGCGTCCTAGGGACACCACCTGTTGTTCGGTGTTGCTCTCTGAAATTAATAAAACAACATTTTTAAAGCCTGTTTTTCTACCTAGCTATAGAGGGGGGATACATAACCATTTATTATATTTCACACCTGATAACCTTGCTAATTCTTTTATTTTATTAAATACAATGAGGATGCACAATTCATTGGGGTAAGAAACCAAACTGGTGACAGTTTTAGATGTGCATTTTGCTGCTGTTATTCAGAGGAGTAAAAAGAACGGTCTTTCTTCAAATAGAAGTGTGGTGTTCTTTGCATTTCTAAAAAAATCCCCAATTATCTAATCCTTGTAGAATCTCATCTTCAGTTATCTCCAACACCTTTACAACATCACCAAAGTAGCCACTCAGCAATCCATTTAGTCAAAGTGGATTGGATGGCTCTCATGTTGCATCCATTCCCTGGTGTAAATAATTCAATCCCCTGTGTTTTGTTAAAGATCCTTTGTGACTGCCATTTCCCACAGCCAAAGGAAAAAAGGGACCATCACATGGATGCTAACCCCATGGCATTCCTGTCTGTATTTATAAAGGACACACATGACTTCTTCTTCTTCTTTTTGGCTTTTCCTGGTTAGGGGTCGCCACAGCCGATCACCTGTCTGCTCATGATTGATAGTGGAGTTTTTTACAGTGTCGAGTTGCCAGCCTAGAGCCCAAACTTCCACGGAAGGCACATACATGCACACACTCACACCTAGGGCCAATTTAGAGTGTCCAATCCACCTACAGCATGTCTTTGGGATGTGGGAGGAAACCGGAGCACCCAGAGGAAACCCACGCGACCACAGGGAGGACATGCAGACTCCACACAGAAGGCACCCCAGCCAAGGATCGAACCAGAGAACAGAGGACACACATGACTGCAGGGCCATTTTTCCTAGTAATTCAGAAACACGTTCCCTCCTTGGGTGATTACCATGGACTAAAGTTTATAATTTCCCATTACTATTTTTTTTGAATAATAAACAAATAACTCTTACTCTGGTTGTTTCCTAATGCTTAGAATATAGAGTGTGCCCACTGTGGGGTCATAAATTTGAGCTAACTAACTCTCAGCAGTCACAAAGTTCTGTCTCAGGAGGTGATTTTGTACACTGGTTGTGAAGTCACCCATTCAAGACCGAATTGTCCAGTGACCATGTTATAGTCTACAAAGCATTTATTCTGAAGGTCTGGCTAAGAAATATTTGTCAATATTATAAACCTGCTGTTAGCTTAGTACATGTCTGTAAGTAATGTTGCCAATTTTTAAGAGTCTACACTCCAGTATTAAGCTTGCCAGATGAGAATCTGGGTAATGAACTATTCAACTGGTACTGTGTAATTATTTCCTAAAAGGATAATTTAGTCTGTGCAACTATTTCCTAAAAGGATGATTTAGTTTGCAGCTGCTTAATCTTTCTTTGAGGTGGGTTAGCACAGTGGTAGCACCTTAGTGTTCTGACAGTCTGTCAAAAGTTTTGAAAATTATCAATATTTAAGCCAAGATTTTGGATTGGCAAATGTTCGCATATAACTGCACCAGGTTTAAATATTAGCAGCTCAGATTTTCAAGAAGCTGCTCTTAGGACAAGTCCTAATCATTTATATTAATGTTGTTTCACAAATCTGTTCAGTAGGTGGGGTTTAGCACAACTATTATAAAATCATCATACTGGATGGATTAGAACAATGACAATGTTGGCAAAGACATTGTATGTGGGAGTACTACAATGTTTTTCAAAATAAAAATACTGTTGCAGATCATGTAATTGCATCCATTAGTGTTTATATACTAGTGCAAAAACAACGGACAGAAAGGCTAGGGTATTTGACCAAATGTTATGCTGACGGTTGACCACATTTGGACAATAATTCACTCGCTTTCATGCATTTTATTGGTAAACACCACAGTTACAGTGAGTCCTCTGAATAATATAAGCCACCATGTAAGGAAGATAAGAATTTAGTAGTAAAGCTCTTCACCATTCCCTCTCACAGCACTCTTCTGATGCATAGATAAATGCATACAGACATGCAGATATTGTACTTTTGGCCTTCAGCCTTATAAAGTTTATGCTTAATATGCAAATATTGTCTTGCTCACCCCATGCATTAATAACACATGTAACATGCATCATGCATTAATAACACACATAACATACATGGCAGCAGCAGGTAGATATTCAGCAACATTGTTGATATTTGGTGTACACCTTCTGATGAGCTCTTGGGGTATAGTAGCTTTGACAGGAACACTTGTAATCTGAGATGGTTTAGTACTCCATTTAGTACTCCGTTTACAGTATTGACAGTCAGCTATGAAGAAATGTCAGAGTACAAATGAAATGAGAAGACTGATGTTAGTTTGCGGTATGTATATTTTGTAAATGTTTATCATCTTTAATTCATATTCTGTGTCTCTTACACTCCTTATAACACATTTTGCCATCTTTACAATTATTAGCATTGTTATCTGATTTGCATACATTGTACCTTTTAAGCTCTTTATTGAGGTAGCAGCATGTGCCATGTCTAAAATATGACTTCCAGGTATCTCTTGTGAAAGGGTCACATGGAATAGACCTGTCAGTCAGTTAGCTACCTATAATCATTACTCCAGTGTGATCAACATAGCATTAAAGATGGGACTGTCACTGTTCCCTTCTTTTACTGGATCTTTTTCCCCACTCTGCCATGCCAAACATAAAGCCCCCTCCTATCAGACTTGTTCCTATTCATTCCATAGATGTACAGAATCTTCTTTCCAATCTCCTAAGGTGAGAGCCATCCAGACAGACAATGATTGTGTTGATCTCACCAGCATCCCAGCAACGACAGCATTTTGTATAAATGTTCTAACCCCACCCTGACTTACATCAGAGTAGGAACTGCCTATACTCCTCTGTCAGTTTGTCTTATGCTCCCTTGTACATGGCCAGCAAGGGCTGCTGCCACCAGATTGGGTGACCACACAAATGTTGTCCCTGTACAGGCCCCTACCCTTTTGACTCCATCCCCATCATCAGACACAGACTGCAAGCAAGTTGTCTAAACCAGTCAGTACCCCCCCCCCCCCCACACACACACACACACACTGGATGGGCAATCCTTTTAGCTTGTGCCTTCAGATACCCATGCTGTTAATCAAACCTGTGTCACCTGGCTTCTATCCCTTGTTACCACTGGCAAGGCATTCTGTCCATTTTGTTTTGTCAGGATACCCTGATAGCTTTTTCACATGTAGTTAATGAGAACTTGCTTGGCCAGAGAAATTCAGCATAATTTTAAGCACAGGCTAAATCCTGAAAAAATAATGTCTGAGAATGCATGAAGAAATATGAAAGTGAAGTAACAGTGTCTACTTAAGTAAAATGAATTTCTGTGCAAAAAGTGCAATATATATTTGCTGCTTTCTACATACTCAGTAGCAAATATAAGTACAGTTGTTACAGGGAACAGTGTTAGATCTAAGGAATTCCTGCCTAAACTCTTACTAAAAATCAGACCACACCAGTGTAAATCTGTAACAAGGGCTAGTATCCTTGTATGCAATGCAGTGAGTAAGTAATATTCATGTAAAAGCACAACTATAGTAATTACTGAACTGTATTAGGCTTAGTATCCTTAATAAAGAATGCAATTTTTGTGTAAAACAACATTTGTGTTAAAGTACAATTATTGTAGTTCTTGAATTGAACATGTCGGTTATAATATAACGTGAATGCAAATTGTGTTTTGATAAAATAACTTGGAAGGTAACCTGTTCCATAGCCCTGAACCTTCTATCTGGAACAAGTGGACTAAACGTGGAACACTTACTAATAGCTTACTAACTTCAACTAGGCAGTGTACAGGATGGTTAAAATAAGCTACTTCATTATTTTGATGAATTAATGTGATTCAGTATTGAATGCCATTGATTTTAGAGAAAAAAGTTCTGAGGAATGAATGTTTGCAGACCCTTTTAATATGGAACAATGAAGAACATGGACTTTTTAAAACTCAAAATGAAGAATGTTCCTCATAATGAGGTACACTTGAGAGTTATAATCTGTTCCAAAATGTTTTTCTGAAAAGCCAGTGTTGTGGCTGAAAATGGTCTTTAAAACAGTTCACTTATCTGGTTAACCAAGTTGAATAAATGCAATTAAATACAATTTAAATAAATACATAATCCACAACTCCCTGTGAGGAGAAATGAGAGCTATAACTAGATGTCACCTACATGACTTTGCATGTTTTCACAGCCAGCAGAAAATGACAGCCGTGATGTTGATTGCATGTCTGTCGAAACAAAACCTAAGAAAGTACCTGTAGGACAGAAGATCACTGGCACATAATGTTGTGATGCTAAGTAACACACTTCAAATTACAACACTGAAGTAGCAATCATTAAAAATGTTCAGGAGATAAATAATTCCTCAACTGGTTATATGATACTTTAAAAACTTAGTTTAAGTGCCAGAACTGTAAACATGAGTTATGAAACTCAGACCTGTATAGAATGAACTTCAGTTACATAAAACATATTATGTCTGGGCTTGAAAAACAAGAACTTGCAGCAGTGTGCTATGCTTTATTACTGTATTGTTTTAACAGGCAATTGCAACAACCATTTCAGGAAAAATATAGAGGTACTATTATTGCGACAATATAATTATGCTTTTCTTTTTGTACTACTGCCAGTAACAGAATAATAAATAAATAAATAAATAAAACTTATTGCCAACATTCATCTAAGAGAACTGAAATCTGGAAATAAGTCTCTTTTTTTATCTGCTAGAAGTTTATTCATTCTGCAGTACGACACTTAATCCAGTTCAGTGCTGCAGGGGATCTAGACTATTTTCTAGCTTTTAATGAGCACAAGACAGTAACATTTATCCTGACCATTGTAGGATATGTATAGTCATACATAGTGCACACACACATGTACACACACACATACACACGCACACATACACACACACACACACACACACACACACACACACACACACACACACACACACACACACGCACACGCACACACGCGCACACACACACACACACACACACACACACACACACACACACACACACACACACACACACACACACAGACACACACACACCTACAGGCACTTTGGAGACTCACCAGTTCAGTTCTTGTTATGTAAGAAGTTGCAGCATCTACTTAAAACTGAGAAGGGTACAGGGAGGATGTGCAGCCTCCACATGGACTGTGCCCAAACCAAGAACTAGACTAGAAAACCAAATGCAGTGAGGCTGCAGCACTCATATCCAAACCATTGTGCCACCTAAGAACATATAATTTCTATTTTTTAATCTGTCATTACAGGATAGAAAAGAAGTAGCAAAAAATCCATGGCTTCCTGGTAAAATTCCCTCTAGTCCATGTAAATACAACCTGAGGTCTACTCTAAAACAGGTCCTAAGCAAACAGGTCCTAAGTTTAATGGCATTAACCAGGTTAATAAAAAAATGAATGAAATAAAATAAAAATGACCAATAGGGCCAGAAACGCTTAAGAGTACAAATGGAACTGCAGATGTACACGTCACAAAGCCATACCCCCAAACCAACATTAAGGGGCATATACAGTGTGGGCCAAGAATCTAAACACATGACATTTATTGTGACCGAGATAGCAACATCCACCTGTGATACTTCTAAGGTTCATTGAAATGCTCTTTTTTATTCTTTGTCAAATGGGAGATTAAGTTACTTTCCTCTAACTTACACAACCTCAGAGTTTGGTATATAAAGTAGTGGGTTGTAGGGGTTCATGGAAGTGCCACTCCCATCTCACCTAGGGCAGAAAAAAAAAATGATGAACTGGCATTTCCACCAGTACTACCTATAATCGCACAGATATCCCATGCACCTATAGGAACACAGGATAGAGTGGTGAACGTTGTACTAACGTGCAACATGGCAAGCAGTTGAAATGCAGTAGTAGTTACTGTTGATATGACCACAAAGACAGCAGCTATGAACCAGGGAATCACCTATGGTGCTGCATTATCCTGGATATAACATAGATGTGTGACAGATGGCTCATGTGTGTTTGATGACATGTGTGTCACACTTCCCATTGGTAATGTGCAGAAGACATGAGAAAATACACAGGGTTTCCCCGGTCATATCCAGCGGGCCAGAGAATATCATGGAGCAGATGACCTGAAATACAAGCAAAGTTCATGAAGTATTAAATGGTGCTACATGAAGCCTATATCAACATCCAGAAAATTTGATATGCAAAAAGAATTAACATCTCTACATCAACAGGTTAGTTCAAACAGACAGTAATGATGGCCATGATAACCAAATCCATAATGATTGTGATACAGTATACATGAGTGTCAGAAACCAGGCAGACCACACTTCATGGCATAAATGCTTGTTTGCCAAGCTAGAGGCACAGAATTTGTGACTGCCACATGCAGCAGGTATGCTAGATACAACATAGACCTGCAAAACACAGCATGATATGCTCTGTACACTATGGCGTATGTGCTGCATGCTGGTATTGTAATGAGCTGCACGTACGAGCATTGATATTACTATACAGTTCACATTAGTGTACAGTGAAACTGCAGAGTCAGGCACTTTCCCTGGAGTATTCGATAGAAAAGGAGTAGGAGAAACATCATGGTTTCCTGGTACAAATTTCCCTTAGTCAGTGTAAATACCAACTGAGGTCTTCTCTAAAACAGGCCTTAAACATAATGGCATTAACCAGGTCAACAAAAAAGTGACTATAGTAAGGGGTCAGGAAATACCTATGACACTGACACACAAATAGTACACCTCAGTGCATTCTGTACATACCCTTGTACACCGCTAGAGTCCTACTTATCTGCTTGGTGAATTTGTTTTGTACAGTACAAATTCTGACAGCCTTTGACAAAGTGCATGTACTATATGTTGTTACTCCTTTCTAACACTTGACAAGAACATTGTACATACCTGCCAGTCTATACTGTGATCAGCATAAGGGCATCTCAACTTCCTCTGGTACATTATATTACTGGGGCATCTCAACTTCCTCTGGTACATTATATTACTGGCCACACAGAAATGCTTGAATATACTGTGATATGTGCATCACATGCTGTGAAACACGACACAGACTATCTGCTACACATTCTCTATGTCTTTACTTGATTTGAGCATGTAGTTGTCCCTGTGCAACTTCTCCTCTCTAAGGTGTATCCTCCTCCCTCAGGAAAATTTCTATCTCTCATACTAGGGGAGTCAGGAGCTGCTATGGCAAATGGCTAATGCCTGATGTAAAAGTAAACATTAAAATGAGAGGTGCCATCTGGAGCAAGTATAAACACTTAAGCAACAAAGAAAAGTAGAATGGTTACAAAACAGTGCAAAAATCTGCAAAAGCCTTCTACTGCAGGGAGAAGCAAGCATTTACATTAGGTGAACCACAAAGTTTCTGGAGGGAAATTACATTCCTGCTTGTGAAATTCTTCAACAACATCCCATTTGCATTTTAATCTTGACTCCCATATAGTATCTTCGATTTTTTGTGACAACATAAGCTAATAGATCCTCTGACACTGGTGATTCTTATTCTACTCTCTACCTTGCAAATCCTTCTGTTGGGTTCATTCGAGGATCAGCACTTTGCTCCATCTCATTAAAGACAGTCAGCATCCTGCTCGAAGTGGTTGTATCTCATACTTAACTAATCCCAAACACAGTGTAGTTTATGAAGTACTTCTATGGATACTTACTTTTTGTGCAGCAAACTTTGCCATTTTGGCCATGCAGGACTACTAACTGAATGGACAACATACATTGCAGATGTTGGACCGATCTCTTCTCACTCACACCAGGCTCTAAAATGCATAGGAAATGACATGCTAACATTTCACCACCTCACAATAATGCATAGTTGAATTAAGCTAGCCCATTCCATAGGCTCATGCCATTGCTAAGTAACTGTTTTACTTACAGTTGAATCAAAACTATTTCTGCAGTAAATTCTTGTGCATTTCTCTGTTCAACTTCTGTAACAATCGTTTTGTCTTATTAATCACTGTACTTTTGCTTTTTTCCCCTGTAAGTGGTAGTTGACCAATTGTCAAAATACCTTGCCAGTAACGGTGCGGAGAGTGAAGGAACAGTTAAATACTAGACAGCAATAATAGGCACACAAATGAGTTTTGCAATAAACAGAGAATAACAAAACAATTTTTTTTTTCAAAATATTAAAGAAAAATTTCAAATTACAAAAGATACGTGCACCAAAGATACATACACCAATGGTAGCAACACAATATCAAAAGAGGAAATGACTGATAAAGATCACTGTAAAACTGTTACTGATACCAAACGAGTATTACACAAATCAGTAAAGAACAATAAAACTGCTGTAAACCACAAACATAATAAGAGTAGAACAGTTAGCTAATAAGGTTAAGGACAGAACCTCTGGTAGCCACAGCACTTAAAATGCAAAATAGCAACTGCGCCAGGCTTTAAGGACAGATGGCATTAAAATATGCACTGCACCTAGAAAATCATACCACCTCATCACTCTAACTGTATAGTCTTATAACCATTCTGTTTTATACTTGTATGTAGCCAACATGTGAATTTCTGCCCATATTTTAGTTTATACGTTATGTATGCCATTTGTTTCTTTTCTACTCTTTTTTATGGCTATACGTGTTATTGGAAACTTTTTATATTCTCAAATCCACTTTGGGTAGTTTAAAAATTGTAATCACAACCTATGCCTGTAATATTTTATATTTTAATATGTAAACATTGAACTTTTCTCCTCCGGCCTCTGCTGAAAAGTAGTTTTTCCCAGTCAGACCATCCTGGTCAACAAATGGAAATAAATAAATAAAATGCAAAAGGACAATTGTACCTATAATAGATAAAGCACAGAGAAATTGCTTACCATTGCCTAAGACAAAGCTCTAACTAGGTCACCTGGTGCCCTGGGCAGGTTCCCAGACTGGTGATCCCTTCAAATCAAAATTGCAATTTGAGGGCCAAAAGCTGTTCCTGAAGTTGTGTACCTGTTATGCTACCTACAACTGTATCAAGCTGCTTACTACAGTTGCTTAATTCCTCAACTACTGAAGCACTGAGCTCCTCACATGCAGAACTGACATTTCTTAAAGAAACCATGATATCACTTGCAGCTTCTTATATGAATGCTGGTACTATACTATGCCATGTTGACAAGTACTGATCATCCTTTAACAGCTGGTGCCTGGAGCAGTGACCCCTTTCACCCTGCCAAATAAAGGTCTAGCCTATGATTTTGGGTAAATCAGAGAGATAAAGAAAAATGTGTCAGAACTAATGCAGAATGAAAACTAACTAAGAATGACAGCATCAAAAATGATATGAGTAAGAAAATAAAAGCTTACCTTGGAGCAGGTGGTTTGCACAACAGGATGCATAAGTAGACCTGTAAAAGTCTATATGGTAGGAATGTGGTTTTCAGGTAAATGACTGAAAATGTGAAATAACTGGCTGCAAGCTGTGCTGGCTAGATTGACAGTGTATGCAGTGCATCAGAGTGCCAAATTGCACAACAATGCAACATTTAAACTAGATTGACAGTGTATGCAGTGCATCAGAGTGCCAAATTGCACAACAATGCAACATTTAAACTAGATTGACAGTGTATGCAGTGCATCAGAGTGCCAAATTGCACAACAATGCAACATTTAAAAGTGCAAAAGATTCCTCTTTAAATGGAAACCAATCAATCAGTGATGATGCTGGGAATCTTCCCCTCTCAACTGGTGACTAGGAATCAATGACACCTCCTCCGTCTCTTACAAGGAGCAAGCACAGGCCCTAATCTCAGGCAGGTCAAGCAAAAGTAGGTACTTGCAGTTCTCTCAGTCTGTAGAAATTAGCAAAACCCAGATGTTGTAGGGCTCTTTGTCTCTTTGTGAAGGTACAGCAGTTCTCTTCTCTTACTCTCTCTTTGTCTTCAGATATGCAAAAGATAGTGAGGTCTACAGCTCAATACAATAATGTACCAATCGGAGCATGCATGTAAAATTTAAAACTACAGGAGTTTCCATTTAAAACAGCAACAAATCAATTAGACATGCCCCTGGGAAGCCACCCCTTTCAACGGCCCCTGCTTCTTCTCTCATATAGAGAATGTACTGACAGTAATCCTTGGTAGGTGAAAAAAAAACAGGCTTCAGGAGTAGCCTTCAGTCGGTAGGGAAGTGTAGACAAACCCAGATATTGTAGGGCTCTGAGCAAATGTGCATCAGCCCCCTCAACTTCTCATCTCTTCCTCTTCCTCTTTGGATTTGCCATGTATTCCTTATGTAAACTATACTGGAGAACCTTTTGTTTTTGTAAGCTTTCAAAACAGAAAACAAACTCAAATATTAGGCACCATCCATATTGATGCCTGATTTGGATTTGTCATGTCTTACCAACTTCAGTGACTTACATCCAAACCAAGGACTAAATGATACAGTTAATTCTACCTCTAATAAGGTTCAGATCCATAGCACCATCCTCTCCTCCACAAGGGATTACCTATGGTATACTGTTGAAGGATTAGAATTTATACAGTTAAATATCCACAGCATGCATAAGAAAGGTGATCTGCTTGACTTTACACAACTCTGCAAATCAGATATATTAGGTACAGGTGAAAAATGGAAAACATCTCATATTACATGTGACGAGGATAGGTTCCACAGTTATAATATTTTCATGCATGACACAACACATAAGAAGGTAGGTAGAATAGCTACCTGACCCCCCCCCCCCCAAAAAAAAAAAAACTCTTTTGCAAGCAATACACAGATGATGAAATTGAGACATGCCTATTATCTTACTTTTTGGCTTACATAAATCCAATAAACTAATTCAAATCTGCTTACTCCCAAAGAAACCTAATCTGATGGAAGATACTATACTGTAGGTTACAGGATATATTAGTCCTGAGGCCCTATGCCTTGGCTTTAATATACACTGATCTAAGTTGAGCCATGATAATACCAAAGGCTTTATTCTACTTTGTGATCTAAACCAACTGCTCAAAGTGATTAAAAAATCAGAAAGACAGACTATACTTTCAATCTTAACATCATTGTTGATGCAGGAGTATTTTCAGATATAATGGCATATTACCGTGATACTTTCATAATTGAGAACCTCTGAAATAGGTGTGTATACTGTATGACCAACCAAAACCAGTAACCTTAAAATGGTCCACCTAGTCCTGGACATCCAAAACAAGTGGTAAAAGAAACATATATTTGAGCAGTCAATCCATCAAATAATCATCTTTAATTTATAAAAACTTAAGCGCTTTCATCCACAACATTCTGGATTTCATTAGAACACCATTTGGTACAACAAGAAAGTTTAAATACAAATACAGAATGGAAATAATTGTCAATCAACTAATTGAATGAATTGAATAACTTAACCTGTAGAAAACAGGTACAGCATACATAAAATATATGTGTAAATAAAAATAGGGTTAAAAAGCTTATGTAAAAATATGTTCTTTCTATAAAAATACTTGTTAAAGGAATATATATATATATATATATATATATATATATATATATATATAATATATATATATGTGTGTGTGTGTGTGTGTAGATATATATATATATATATATATATATATATATATATATATATATATATATACAGTAGTCAAATATGTATTTTTGTAAGACCCCTACAGCCAAAAGAAGAAACAAAAACATCATAATTTAGCAGCCCTTGTTTTAAAAATGGGCTGAATAGAAATATGCTCATTTAAACCAGGTGAAATAGTGGCATCCGATCTAATTTGTCCAAACCAATTCACGGTACTGTATTCTATTCTCCCACTTGTAATACTTGGACCTACATTTTGAAGAATGCCAAATTTAGATTTGGTGAAACCCTTCCATGTCAATGAATGTTTATGCAAAGCATTCTTCATATTCCCCCTTCTAATATCATACAGATGTTCGTGTAATTTCTTTCAGTTTTTCCTATATAAAAAGACTGATACTGCTGACCGATTGTAATATACACTAGTCCTTTTGTCTCGCAATTACCATTTTCCATCTTAATTTTTGTGTAACAATATTTTTTTAAAGAAAATGCCATCTTTTCCAAAATATAATTGCAATATCTACATTTACCACATTTTGTAGTTCCCTTCACAGACACCTTCTTATCTTTCCCTAAAATTTCCTTTATATTCGTATCCACTTTGTAAATAAACTGAGGAGCTTCACCCACTGAGTCATGAACCTCCTCATCTGCCTTAAGGATAGCCCAATTTTCCCTAATAATATTTCTAACCCATGAGCTAGTGTTATTATATTTAATAGCCATATCATTCTGAAAGACACCAATGTGGACCGTTTTGAGGTTAATACTTTCATAATTCAATATCAAGGTAAATACCTTCACATTACTAGTGTCTTTATACTACAAATCTGAGATATCTTGAAGAGGGTTAGGAAAATAAGGTTAACATTATGAGTGACTCAACAGATAACACACTTGCCTTTGGTGCTTGGAAGGTCAGAAAGCTGCAGGTTCTACAACCATACAAGGAACTTGAATTAATGTTCATGTACTGATGCTGTAGTACAGAGTGGGAGGGGATGCTGTACTCCTGAGGCATCTATCTTCTCTCAATCCAGATGTTAAAATGAGGTCCCATCTGCATGGTGGATGTAAGGGATTTCATGACATTTAAATGAAAAATAGTAGGAAATTTTTTTGAATATCCAGAAAAATGTACAATATTAGATAACTATTAATGTTTTAAGAAATCAGGTAAATATGCATATAATTGCAAATGCGTGATTAACTACATAATAGAATTACAAGCAAAAGGACATTCCATTCTTGACCGGACAAAATCTTATGGCACTGCCCCAACCAATTTTCCTGCAGTACAGATAACAGTATTATACCAACTATTTTAATTTTTGCACTGCACTATTTTAAACTGTCTGAAATGATGTACTCTGTTAAACCTTGAAAACTAACATTGAATCCTAATAACCTCAGTTTCTTTTGAACTTGAATACAGAAGGAGGTAAATTTCCCCAGTGTCCTGGTCAAATTTCCCTAGTCAGCATGACTCTCAACTTGCCCACTGGGGACTAACCTAGTCAAAAAAGTAGGTAAATAAGTGTATATGTAAATAAATAAATACAGGTAGGGAGTCAATTATCTGAACGTCGATTATCTGAAATGTCAGTTATCTGAATGCAGCCTTCCAAAGTTTTTGGGTAGGAAAAATCATAAAGTCTGAATATGTATATTATGGCATACATATTTGCTCGTGTGCATTTTTTGAGCTTGTAGCTCACTTACAGTATGTGTGAAAAACATTCTTTATTGTCCACTGGAATCACTGAATGGTGGAAAAGTGTATTCCCTGTGTGCAGAAAAAACAAGATTTTAGAAGTTTTTTTCTGGTTCAATGTATGTTTGATTATCCGAACAGTCTGATTATCCAAACTACCCTAGGTCCCAATTAGTTCAGATAATCGACTGTCTACTGTAAATAAATATGCTACTGTCCATTGCATAGTACTTGACCTTCTTCCTTTTATAAATGCTGCTGCTAATTCATTTTGGATACCAGCTTAAATATACTGATTCATGTCTGTCCTTTTCAAGCTTTCAGGTGCAAACATGCCTTGTATCCTTCATGTTTGCTCTGCTAACACTCTCCAGGCACTATACTTGATCCCAATTTCTGTCTGAGATATTATCTACTGTTTGTTGTATTGAATACAGACAATATAGTTAACAACTGTAAAAAGATTATCAAATAACATTAATAACATTTTGTTGATTCTAAACAGGGTAACCTAAGTTTTTCAAAAACTTTTGGGCAAGGTACAGATTTGCTTCTATATATTTTTGGAATACTCTACCCTATCTACATTTGCTAATGAAACAGATTAATTGTGACTAAACTAAGAAGGACTTTGAAAAAGCTGGGCCCACCTGTACTTTTACCATTACAGTAGACAACCATATCAGACGACAATTGAGAGACAGAATTGATTGTGAACAAAGTGAGTCTGTGTTGTCAGAAAATGTCTGTCTACCATCAAATGTTCAGGGTCTCCTAGCTTTGTTCTTATCCCACCTACTTTTATTAAACTTGCAGTGCACTTGATTACCACAAAATGTTTTTGGTAAGTAGGAACATACATGCAGGTGCCACACTGACACTATACCATAAAGCCTGTCTCTTGTCTCGTCATAAAGCTGGTATATCAATCAAAATTAATAAGTACAAACCTATAACAATATTGAACACTAGCAAAAATGTTGGAAAATGTAGTTCAGCAGCAACTAACACACTTTTCTAAGTCTATACCAGCATGGATTTTGACAGGGTTTAGCTGTTAGCACTCATCTGCTAACTTTAGCTGAGTACACGTGAGGGCCTTAAAACGGGGTTATTTGTATTGCCCTATTTTTATATTTTCCCAAAGCATTCAATAGCACCAGTTACATATGCCTTTTGGAAAGGTTTGTTGTACTTTACATTCATAGCTGGCTTAAAAACATAGAATTAAATGAAATTCTGAGTACTCCGGTACGTTATTTATCCTTGGACCCTTACCTTTCTGTAGAAATGTCAACTATCTGTCCTTGCACTGTCTGGACCTCTAGTAATTCTGTTATGACACTGTTCTTAAGAAAATCACAAACTATAATCCAAATCAGTGTTCAAACCCATTTCTTATAGTTTTAATAGTGGCTTTAGGAGTCGTGCTTGCTGTTTAATACTGGGAGATACAAACTGTCTTATTTTGCTATAACTATGCATATTTGACTTATTTGGTCCTACCTTCATACACTAGTGAAATGATTAATTGTGCAGATAGTATCATGTATCCTAGCATTCTATTAGAAAATTCCTTAACCTTAGACCATGTTGGCTTTAAACTAAAAAAAAAAAACAACCAAAAGCTATGCCGCCTATATCATATCAGGGGTCTCCCTTCTCTCACACTTGGGTAATAAACTTATTACTGCATTGCTGTTCCCTAAAAATTCTTATTTTTATTTATTTTCTTTTACACTTTGATGACTAGGTTATTCCCACTAAGCCAGTGGTGACTTTTCAGGAAAGACCTGGAATGGGGTCATACTGACGATGGAAAATTTGGCAAGGGCAAAGGAGAGTTTCCCCTACCCTTTGGAGCTACTAGACGGTGCCAGAAGGCTCCTACAGCAGCAGCAAGGAAGAGGCCTAAGGGAAGCAGCAGCATGGAGGAGGAGAGAAAAGCTATGAAGAGTTTGGAGGTGGAAAGTGAGAATTTAAAGAAAAAAATTGTTTGATATGGAGCTTTAGAATGTAAATAAAAATTCTTGTGTGGTGGATGTTACAAATGAGCACCATATAGCTGTCTCCATAGAGAAGGAAGTAAGTGAGTCTGTCAAAGTGGTACAGATAACAGAATTAGTGTCAGGAGAGCTGACAATGCAACAGTCAAAACTTATGCAGCAGTGACAGAAAGTAAAAGAGGAAAAAAGTAACAAACTGACAAGGTGTCTGGTTTTGTGGCGGCAGATAATGCAGTATTTAAAACATATGTAGCAGAGAAAGCAATCAAAAAAAGGAGAGCAGCAACAAACTGAAAAAATAAAACTGTTTTTAAAAAGAAGAGAAGACTAACTGTGAGAATAAACAAAAAAATGACACTATAATAGATATCATGTATGGGACAATTTGGTAACTGTTCTGGGTTTTAAAGCTCAAGAAATTTGGTTTCTTATACATATTGTGACAAAGACTTTCCATGACTTCACATTTGAAGGTCATGCTGCTTAATGCTAGGAGCCTTAACCTGAAAATGCACTCACTGGAGGCCTTACTCGCACTGGAAGATGCCGATGTCTGTGTGCACACGGAAACTTGGTTCAATTCTGTGGAGAGCACCCCTGCCTTACCACACTATACTTCATTCAACACATTCTGACCCCAAAATGAGGTTGGGAAGACTAAGGGTGGTGGAGTCTCTAGCTTCATTAAGGACAGGCACACCTCCAGACTGGTTTGCCAGCATGACACATTGGAACTACTCCAGGTGCAATTGAGAGTTGGCAAGACACCCATACAAGTTATAGCCCATTTTAGACTGCCCCCTCCATGACTCAGGACACCCATTCCTCCTACCTGGACCAACTTGAATCGATCAAGGTACCCCTTAACACCCCGATCCTTTGTGACATCAACTACCCCACCATAGACTGGTTGAACTATTCCTGCACTAACAATTCCTTGACATCATCAGTTCTAACATACTAGACCAGTTTGTCTCATCCCCCATAAGGGGAGAACACTCTGGACTTGGTTCTAACCAACATGGGTGACCACTGCACCATTCCCATAATATATTCTTCCCTGGTGAGATCAGATCATCGGTCTGTCTCATTTGAAGTTTCTATCCTCCCAACCCCACCCCAACCATAATCAGGCTAAAAAACTTCTCAAAAGCTAACTACAACCTCCTAAGGGAGGGTATCAGCAGCTTCACACCACCGCCACCCCCCCTCAGAGGATGCAGACAACTATGCTGAACAGTACACCAATGCAGCATACAAGCACATGTACAACTGCATGGACTCAGCCATAACCAACAGAACTAAAATCTGCTCCTGAAGGAAACACAAACTTGTCTGGTGGACATCTTCTATCAATAGGCTTTACAACAAAAGGAAGAAACTTTTGTCGAAGGGTAAAAAGGAACAAATTCCAAACTGGAAATCCTCCCTCCACAGCCTCAACAAGCAAATTAGATCATTAATGAAAACATTCAAAGCCAATTATGAATTGAAACTAGCCTCCAAAACAAAGGGAAACCACAAAGCCTTCTTCAGTTACATCAGAAACCTCCATGGCAAAACCCAGGTTTGTTCTGAATTAGTACTTAATGGTATCACTTACACTGATCCTGGTGATTTAGCCAACCTGCTAGCAGATAGGTTCAGCGCAAACATCAACCCCTGTCCCACCAAAGGTCCATTCAACATCCCAGATACTTGTCCCACACTTCACATCTCCACAGATCAAGTTCTAAAGGCCCTATACAAGGTAAAAGAACACAGCTTCCATGGGACCTGATAGTATTCCAGGCTGTATTCTACATCATCTCCAGCAAGAACTAGCTTTGCCATTGAGCACCCTATTCAACCACAGTCTAAGTACAGGCTTCATTCTAGCAGAGTGGAGAACTGCCATTGTCATTCCCTTGCACAAAGGTGGTACCACTACTGATCCTGGAAACTATTGCCCCATTAGCTTGACAAGTCTGATCTGTAAAGCCATGGAGCTTATTATTATGGATCTCATAAACAAGGACATAGGCAATCTCCAAGCACTTGACCCCACCCAGTATGGCTTTGTCAAGGGCAAATTTTGCCTGTTGAACCTGATTGACTTCTTTAAGATGTTAACCAAGGCCCTGGATGAGGGAAAATCAGTACACACAGCTTACCTTGACTTGGCCAAGGCCTTTGACATAATCTCCCACTCAGGCATCATCAAAAAGCTAACACAACTTGGTGTAAATCCCTAGCTCATCAGGTGGCTGGCCAATTGGCTCATCGATAGTACCCACAAGGTCAAAATAGGTGCGTCCACCTCTGACAGCAGACCAGTCACTAGTGGTGTTCTCCAGGGATCTGTCCTGGGACCCCTACTCTTTGGCATCTACTTCTCAGAGGTCCTGGTAAAGACAAAAGCCCTGTGGTTGATCAAGTTTGTAGACAACTGCAAGCTGGGTGCTGTCATTGACTCCCCAAATGATGTTAACATACTGCAAGAGGGTCTCACAGCAATAAATGACTGGTATCAAAGTCATGGCCTTAAGTTAAATGCAAAAAAGTGCATTATCATACCATTTAAAAAAAAAAACATGACCCCTACTGATTACCACATCAACGGCAACCCCCTAAGCACACAACCTGTGGTGAGAGATCTGGGTACTCAGGTTGACAACAGTCTCACATGCAATCATCATGTGGCGGCAGTGGTCAGAAAAGCCTTTTACTTGGTTCATCTCATAAGTAAAGATAGTGTATCTAGAAGAAAGGAGGTTATTACCTCACTATACTCCTCCCTCATTAGGCCTATAATTGAGTATAACGCCCCGTTTGGTATTTACCTCTCCAAAAACCTGCATCAACTGGAAAGGCCACAGAAATACCTCACAAAGAGAATCCATGACCTTCAACACCTGTCTTATGTGGACAGGCTGAAATCACTATCACTCTACTTGGTATTGTACAGATTGCTCAGAGGTGATCTGTGTCTCACCTAAAAGGCAATTTCGGACCCTGCCCTATTAGAGGTGCTCCATATCCATAAGTGTAACTCCTCACGCACTATGCACTCAAAACGCCTAAATCTAATATGTGACAGCAACAAAACCTGCTGGAGAGACAGGTTTGTCTCCCAGAGGCTGCCCCATCTCTGGAAGAAACTCCCCATTCATGTCAAACAAAGTAACATGCTGACCTCTTCAAGTGCAGTCTTATTGAGTGGATGGGAAACCACAAATTTGTCCTAGGGGTTCCACCTGAGTCCCTCATTGACAGGGGTGACAGGTGATGACTAAGGTTTCTTTTTTGGAGGATAAACTCTTGGCTAGGCTTGTAAGGGCCTCAGGACCATTAGCCTAGTAACCTCCTATGATTCTATGAAACTGATAGACTGATGATGACATTTCTAGACTGTGTAACAAAATGAAGGACCATAGAAAAATATTGGTTTTGTGGTAGTATCTTAAATGTAAAAAAAATGGTACTTTGTGGTTTAGAACTGATAAATTGAAAGAAGATGATGTTAAAAATGCATGCATGGTCTGTGTGAAACTGTTGATAACATTGTGAAAGCTAGAGATGAGAGAAACTTTTGGAATGCATGGTGGATGTTGGAAGCTGTTTTGAAATGTAAAAAAAATATATATATATTTTGAAAAGCTTGCCAAATGTTATTTTTGTAGCTGGTCATAGGGGGACATTAAGATATTGCTGGCCTGCCTAAGTCATGTTTCTTTTGTGAGAACTTTTCTAATTTAATTAATGATTGTGACAAGACACAATGTAACCAGTGTGGGGAGAAAGTACATACAGCAAGAAGGTGTGTACCTGAATGCAGGTTGTGTTAAAAAAAGAACTCTTTTAGATGGGTTGTCAAGGGCAAACAGTTAATAATGAAAAAGAAGGATAAAGGTAAGAAAACATTCACAAGGAAGGACAACAAGAGGCTGAGTGAGATGTTGAACTAGGTGAAAAAGGAACTGTAGAAGAAGAAAAGACGTGGAGTAGAAAATGAAGAGAGAGTGTGCATGAGGAGAAGGAACTGATACTAATAATTTTTTGAAGTTCTAGCCAGAGAAAATTTTCATTCTGAGGATCAAGGATTATTTGTACATAGACCTAGGAAAATATTCACTCAGGGAAAGAGTAAATATAAGAAAATGAACATTTAAAAATATTTAAACTTAAAAAGAAGGAAAAGCAATAATTTTAGAGTAATTTCAGTAAATGTGAACAAGATTATTAACACTATGAGAAGGACAGGGATACTGGAATGGTGTGCTAAATGTGATGTGGATGTTATTCTATTAGAAGATGTAAGAGTCCTGACAAGTGAAGAAAAACTGTAAACAGAAAAAAATGTAGGATAGAAATATAATATGGAACTTAGGAAGTGAATGCGTTGTGTTAAAAACAGTGAAAATGCTAGATGTAATTTTGGTAAGGATGGGAAGGCTATGTATTATGGATGTGACGTGGAGAGAACATGTTTATAGAATTATAACATTATGCTTATACATAGTTATCAAGGAAAGAGAGAATCTGTTTCATCAAATATTAGACTATGTGGTGGTTAACATGAAAAATTAAATTTCAGGGGACTTTAGTTGTGATTTAAAAGGAAAATTTAAAAAGAAAACCAAAAAACACAAAACAAACTTCAAAAAAGGCATTGAGGAACACAATAAGAGCTGGCAAAATCAACGAAGAACGTTTAATAATTTGATAGTAAGCGCTTTTGGTGTAAGCAAATGCCTCACCTTCCTCAGACTAAGATGAAAACAGTACCAATTAACATCAGTTATATAATAAAGCAAACAATCAATTAAACAATCAATTAAACAATTAAACAAATATGCAATTGGATCCAAGAAATACCGTCCCTTCTTAAAATAGAGCTGCAACCCATACATATTATTATGAATAAATGTTCATGACATAGTTATCTGTTAGAAAAGTATAAAATTATTATTCAACGATCACGAGCTGATATGTTTTATGCTTATAAAAATAATGAAATGAATTAAAGTAAAAATAAAAATAAAAACTGTATATATATTACATAAATACTAAATCTGATAAGCATGTAAGCAAATGGTCAAGATAATGACCAAAATTCATCTACAACATACTACAACAACTAGACCTAAACAGAGTATGCAAACCACACCTAATGCTGACAATGTGTAATAAACATGGTTTACAACTGTATAACATGACTTTTTACATGTTTAAAATACTAGAAAAATGGTTGTGATACTGAAAAAAGGGTGATTATTGTGACCAGTTATTCCCTGTTGAGTTGTTCTGGCATTGATTTGACCAATTGACAAGTCTTTGGGACTACCTCAAAGGGGGCAGGTTCTCTAAAACTCTTTGAGGTTATTGATGTTAGACTCAAAAGCTTCTGAATCAGCTTGAGAGTGACCAGTATTATTTGAATTAACACCCACACCCATGACAGTTTTATCTGGATTAGGATATGCACAATCTTCTTCATACTCTGCCTCTTTTAAGTTTTTTTAGATTTACATTCACGTATAGTTTTTTGTTTTGGCAGCCTTAAAACTGTTGCTATACTGCATTATTTGAGCATTAAGTCTTTGGTAATAGACTCATTCATTTGTTTGATTTCTTCTACTAAACTGTTCATTTTTTCATAAGAAAGACACCAGTTCAAAGTCAGCCCTATCAAATAAATCAAGTAACTCACTGCATAGTTTGGAAGATGTATCAATTCCATTTGGAAATTTCCAAATCTGAGTCCTTTAGCTGCTCTTTGGTTGACTATACTGTCTCTCACAAAGAATTATCCAGCAATAGAGAGAGAGAGAGAAGGAGAGAGAGAGAGAAAAGAGAGATACTTGCTGAGTTTGGACTGAAAATGTATAAGTTTTTGTCCAACAATTTTATTGTTATGGTCACCTACTACCACCATCAAATTGTGGAACAAAATTCAACCATTTAACCAAGTGCTTAAATCCTTACCTTTCTTTAATGTTTTGGATGCAGTTGAATGTGTTGTGTCCCTGTGATGTCAAAATGTTGTCTCACAACCAGTAAGTCCTGTGCTATGCCATTGTTACTGCTGCAAGACTCACCACTGGTACTGGAAGTCCCTGCATACTGACTAAACTGCCTTATAAGTAAAGTGAGGTCTCCTGACAGCAAAGTTCTTCCAGGGGTGGAAAACATATCCTGAGAAGACATGTACCTCTCCTAAGACACAGAGAACCAGCAAAGTAGCAAAAAGATCCACAGTCAAGGTCTGAATGTCAGAACTAATGTCTAACAACCAAAGAAACTCCTCCATTTTTCTTCATAAGAAAATATATTTTATTCCCAAAATTTAATTCAGTTTCAAGACGGGTGATATAGAAACATTGTCATTAAATCCTGGAAACTTTGTTCTGTTAAATCTGAGTTGCCAGAGCAGTCTTAAAACTAAAATCTTTGGAATATTAACTATAGATATGTGTATACAATGGTACACATGCAATATCATTTAAAGTGTTTTATCACTTAAAAAATGGTGCATGCTAATTTTACTTTCTGATTTTCTTTGGTTACTGCTAATCACATGACTGAGTCTTAGTTTTCAAAGTGAAGTTGAGAATGTTTTTAACAGTTTTGATAAAGTCTGTTGCTGTAGGATGACAGAGCTCAACTGTTTTTGGTATAAAACACATTTTCTTGAGAAGACAACTGAAAGAGTTTCTTTAGTTCTTAAATACATAAGTATGTTTCATTACACTAACATAGTTCATAATATTGATTGGTGCATTTACTTAAAAATCATGTAATCATAGATTGTTTATGAAGTGATTTCCACACATACACCTTTAAAAAGTGGTCTTATGATCGACAAATAGCACTTAAAGATTTTCATTTTCACTGCTTATTTTGTTTAAGAGCACCACCCAGACTAGATAATTTATTTCAGTGTAAAATCATTTATTCAACTAAACCTCAGAGGATGAAAGTCTTACAAGCTTTTCTTTTGCAGAACAAAATAAATAAATAAATGAGTTTGAGAATACCTACCAATATTCATCTGAGGCCTGTACAATGTTAGATTTGAAGGCTGAAATGCCATTTATAAGTAGGCAGAGCCTAATAAATCAATCATTTGTGAATACTGAAAGACATTGTTAAGGAACTCCAGCACTATGATATGAGGGCAAGGTAAGAAGACATAGTAAATTAATAGTTATAGGCAACAGACAAGGCATTCTATAAAACTTAATAGAACTGATAAGTAATGTATTTTCTGCCCTGATCAGAATATCTGTGAAAACCTTCATCTGATATCTAACTTCAGCACAGCAGGCCATATGAGAATTGTCCTTTGACAACTCTTAGTAAAACATACACATGGAAATCTCAGCATGTACTACAGCTAAGACTTCTGTTCCACTCTCAGTGATGTAAGTGCAGCTCAGGGTGCTGAAATTGAGTTGGCCATATTGTCATGGTCAAGACAGGGAGTTCTAGTGTTGGTGTCTGTCTAGAGGCAACCCCCCCCCCCCATACACTTTTATTGTGATGTTTTCATGTTCTATCTGCTGTATATACAGATATGCAACAAGGTCAGTTGGTTTCCTTTGCAATGCCCCTCATTTTACAATCCTCAATGGCCTCTTAGAGTTTAGGACCAAAAGAATACAGCTGATGACCAAATAAATGCATTTATATTTGCATACATAGATGCACATATACATACATAAATAAATGCATACATTTCCACTCAAGATCAAGGAGCAGGAAAGTTTTCAGACTTAGCAACAGCTGACTTCTACTATTACCCTCCTTTTGTAAGCTGTGGCAGAAAGTTGCCTATAGCTATTTGTTACAATTCACTGACTTACGGATAAGCAAAGGATTAGTATGTCACAACATGCTAACTCTGTTAAACTGTGTCAAACAACTTTGCTAAATTTTAGAAAAGAAGTGCTCTAGCTTTTTGTACAATTCCTAACACATAAACTCTGGCAGACTCTCATTTCATCAGCTCCATCTGCTTGAAAAATTGTTTGTTGCCAATGCTGCTTTCCTTGATGAGACTAATCAATGTAACTTAGCAGACTATGGAATAACTTACAAAAGTCACAATATCACTGCCTACATACTACAGCACATCAACTGTCTGCTACTGACTGAAAGAGCAATATTCCTCCTTGGCTCACAAATTTGCAAACTTCTACAAATGAGCCCCTGTGCCCTCCACCTTAAAACAAGACTACAAATCAAACTGCAAGACTACACACTAAGACGTACCCAAGAGGAGGCTCTAACTCCCTTAAGACCACATTTCAAAAGTAACTGCTGATAGAAGTTAGACTCACAACACAGTCACACTCTATAAACATCCTACATTTCGTCAGAGCAAAATTGTGTGACAGATAAACTAAGCAGGACCACAGAAGACCCTCATGAATGGAAAGCAGGTCAGGATGTCTTCCAAGATTTGATCCTTCTGCAGAGCGTTACTCAAGTAAACCTGTTTGCCTCCTTTCAGAACAATCAACTGGCAGGATTCTGCTCCAGGACTCCATAGAAGAAGGCCTGGAAGACATATGCCTTTTCTTTTCCTTAACAGGAATGGCAATCTGCATGCTTTTCTATCCTTTCTATTGATATCCAGGGTACTTCTGAGGATTCAGAAGGTATCTCTCAAGATTACTGTGGTGACTTCCTTCTGGTCCAGGAAACTGTGGTTCTCTCTTATTTTGGAAATGGCCAGGGGCAATTACCACAAGCTTCTTCACAGACTAGATCTAGTCACACAGGAACACGGGTGCTTGATACACCCTAACATCAATCATCTTTAATTGACTGCCTAGATGATAGGGGTCTTAATTCCTTTTAATCACCTGTTTTCTGTGGATGTGCAGCAGGTACTAATGAAGGCCAAAAAACCTGCTACTAGAAAATCATATATTAGCAAATGGAAAAGGTTTTCTAGTTGGTCCTAACAACATAACCTGCACCCAATCAGGACTTGTTCTGTGGTTTTACAAAATTTTTGTGAGCTGCTATCCTATGGGCAGTCTTATTCTTCTTCATGGTTCATTTATTGGCCATTTTAGCATGTCTGCCAATGGATCCTCATCTTTCAATGCAGTCTCATATCAAAATGTTCTTGAAAGGTGTTTTGCACAAGAGATCTCCAAGAAACCTTGTGGCCCCTCCTTGGGATCTTAATTTTGTAATTTGACCACCTAATCTGGATGAGTTGAGGTTCTTAACAAGGAAAACAGTTTCACTGATTTCTCTCACCACCGCAAAAATGGTATCTAAGTCGCAAGCTCTTATGGTGAGTCAACCATATCTCATTTTCTATAGGACAGGGTTCTTTGAGAATTAATCCTTCTTTCATGCCTAAAGTGGTATTCAAGTTTACTTTAAGCCAAACTATCCAGCTCCCCATTTTCTTTCCTGAACCAAAAACTGAGGGAGAAAGGATACTCCATACCTTAGATGTCCACAGACAACTCAAGAATTATCCTGACAGAACTAAATCTTTCAGATCTTTGGATTGGTTTTCATTTATTGTGAAGGTAAGAAGGGCAACTTGTGTAATAACAGACTATTCCAAATGTTTGTCTAAGGCTATTACCTTTTGTTAGACTCACCATAACAAAACTATTCCAGGCAGGGTCAAGGTCCACTCTACCAGGGCCTTGGCTTCATCTATGGCTTTATTTAAAGGTTTGAATTCTAGAAGTATTCTAGAAGCTGCTGCATGGTCCTATGTACATATGTTTACACAGCACTAAAAGCTTGATTCCTTCTCTAGGTCCAGAGCAGGCTTTGCTAGAACCATTGCCCAGGGACTCGTGAACTCTTCTCCTTCCATTTCCCAAATGTAGTTATCTGTGATAATCTACCCATATAGCTAAGGCTACTGCAACAGTGATAAATATGATGAACATAGTACAGTTGTTTAAGCTGAACTTACCATAACAGTAGAGTTTTGGATGCTCACTGCTGCAGTAGCTGCTCTACCCCTTCCGCCACCCCCCTTGGTTTTACTTTGCTTGTATGACTAGGTGTGGACATTTATGTTTCATTGCTCCTAGTATTGTCCTTTAAGGATTCAAGCTCCCTCTCTCTCGCTGCTGGCAGGAAAGCTCTGAAGGGCTTCACCCCAAATTTCTCTTTTAGTCAGCTCAGCTCAAAATCCTTGACAGTTTGGGGACATGGAAGGCATCCTGAAGCATTGGAAGCTGGCCAGTTGTTATATCCTTGGCATGATATAACCTATATAGCTAAGGTGACTACGGCAGTGTGCATTTGAACATCTACTGTTATAGTAAGTTACACAACTGGACTTTAGTGGTCAAATGTACCTGCTTTCTTTATGCAGATAAGAAACATTTTGCACACAGCTCTTTCCAGAAAAATGAAGAATAATTTCTGTTTCATGTCTTTATCATTCAGGCCTAGTCGAAACTCTTAAACATTTGATCATCCATACCCCTGTTCCCATTTTACTATGTACTAGATTGCAGCACCTCATTTCTGCTTTGGACTGCAGTCATGCTATCACTTTAATTTCATTGCTATGTTTTATAGTAGTTATAGCCACTTTTTTATATGTGCATGCTCATCATAAAATGCAATTTCATGCAGTCCTTTGCTAAGTAGGTATATGACTAAAAATACATAATAAATAGAAAACTACATACATCATAAATACATAGTCACATGCACACACACACACACACACACACACACACACACACACACACACACACACACACACACACACACACACACACACACACACACAGACACACACACACACACAAATAAATAAATGGCATGCCGCTCACATTTTTGCAGAACACCTGACTTTGCCAGTGTTACATTTCAGTATAACTCCATACTTAAGTTCTGAAGACAGTGGACACATTTTCATTAAGAATAATGCATGCCATATCCCTTTCTAGTAAGAGAACCCAACAAATGTATCACACTGTTCTCCATCTTTAGCCCTGTCATCAGCTGTTCATGCTTTAGTTTACTTCTATGAGTGCAGACAGACAGGGTCTAGTTCTGATACACCCATGACACTGGGCTTTCTTTTATAGGTGATAAACGTAATAGGTATTCCTAGTGCATTTCTCATCAGATTTTTTTACTTCATTCGTACATTGATGCAAATTAGACTTCTTTCATATTGCATACTGCTTGAATAACCCAAACTCCTTTGACTTGAACAGAAGAGATTCATTTATGGCAATATGACTACCTGGTATACTTTGTAAATTTTCTTTTCAAGAAAAGTATGTCTATCTTTTTTTTTTTTTGATCTGGCGGATGACAATCTGAAAGTATCGTCTTTGCTGAAGTACAGCAATTTCAGAATGAGTAGGAAACAGTCTGATCATGAGACATGAATGATGAGTGTTGAAAGCAGTGGGTTTGTTGTCCTGTAGTCAGGAAGATGTAGTTTCTTGTCTAAATCTCTTAAGCATAGCTCTGAAGGTGGTGTGGTTTAAAATATTGTTCTAATGCGCTTTGAATGCTGCGGATCTGTGCAGCCTACTTATTATTTTCAGCACAGATTAGTAATATAGTACCTTCACTGTCATCCCCTTAATTCTCATTAAAAAGCGTTTTGAACCATTCCTGTTGTGATGTAGAATTTGACAGTTTGATGTTAATTGTAGGGTTGCCAGTAAACTCAGATGTCTCTGCTAGCTTGTCATCCTAATGCCATTTAATGTACTGTGTAATGTGGGTGTCACACATAATGAGATCTCCCTGGGAAAGGACATTGTCAGTGCTGTGTTGCTGTCTCTACTTTGTATCAACCTCTTCCTTACATGCATCATCTGCTCTACTCTGAGGAAATGGCGTAAGTGCTGTGCATAGCCTCTATGCTGAAACTGGGCTTACACAATCTTTTATTTCTGTTTTGTGTACTAGTCACATGCAGCCGGACACTGTTGTTATAGATGTGTCTGAGTTATCCTAAGATGGTTTTACAGGCTTACACTCTCTACTTTTATCAGTAAATTTACCACACTGCATTGTTCAGGAAGACATTTTTTTTGCTTCCCCACCCAGGACAAAGCTCAATAACTCCTCTACTTTTATCCAACTAGCCCATTTGTCACAGCAGAATGGGGGCTGGGGATTCCCAGCCTAGATGAGAGCCCTGTGTTCCATTCATTCCTGACTGATACTCCTTATCAGCCTGCCATTCCCCAGTGAGAGTCAAATCATAGGAATGGGCCACATTTTTGGTCACAGATGGTGCCCTAACTTCTTCTCTTGGGAGTAATCCTTCCCCTGCAGTTGTTTCCTACTGAATGGAATCATGCCTCCCTGTGCTAGTTTTGCACTGGCTGCTTAGTGTGTATGCAGTAATGGCAGTGTGGGCTCTGCTGGCTCTTAACACCACTAGATGATCACCTAATGAACATCTACTGCTCCTTCTAATTGTCACACATGTGGTGACCCAGATCAGCCCTGCCCCCACGCAGAGATGGTTGAGTTGGCAGCATCTGCTCACATTCATCATCCTCAGACAATTCGTACATGCACCCAGGCCTCTAACCGAACTCAGGTCATTGTAGCATAGTCAGGGCTTTCTCCCTGTATGGCATTAAGCTTATAGGAAGACCAACTGTTGACTGAAATGATTTATTTTTCCCATTCGAACTACTTGTTTATACTCATTGTACTATCATTTTGGGTTTTATTTGCATGCTTCAAAACATGTTTCTTGATACCCATCAAAATTTTACTTTTGATTCAGACATTACAACATTTAACCTTGACACTTTCTTGTTTTTTTTTCACAGATGTAAATCAATATGGCTTCATAATTTTCATGCATCTATGCAGGTGAGTGGGCTGGAATCATAGTAACCGATGTTTTCACGGGTATATTACAGAAACTGTAAAATACAAAGTAGCAACACGATGTATAATCCCTTCCAAAAACATCTTAGCACATTCCAGACTGAAATAGGACTGATGTAAAACATGCACATTAGAACATCAGCAGACATTAATAAGAGGTGATACAGTGCACTGGCATTTCTTCAGCAGTGGTATTACATTGTCTGGATCAATGGATAGGAAAGTGCAAATTCCCTCTCTTATGGATAGAGGCAGTCTGTGAAAATTGCCAAAACCCCGCTTGCTGAACCTTATCTTTCCTGTAGGGATAGAAAATTGGGTAAAATCGGAGTAAAACAGGTGAGCTTGTAAGGGCTCTTGAGCTGTTAACCTAGTAATCTCCTATGAACCTATGAGCCTATGATATATATATATATATATATATATATATATATATATATATATATATATATATATATATATGTATATAAGCTTGACCTACATAAAGAACAAGTGGGACTTAAAACACCTTAATTACTTGTATCATTCATATTGTTGATATTCATAAATAATTGCCATATTCTTATAGGTTCATAGGTGTGTACTAGGAAAATGGCCCTGGAGCCTTTACAAGCCTAGCCCATAGGATTACCCTGACATCGTGTCATCCAATCTTAGTTCCCAGTGCCTCTGTTGAGTAGAGCCACTGGAGTGATCCCCGGGGTGAATTTTCTATTTCCCATCCACTCATCAAGATTGCTCTTGAAGAGGGCCAGTGAAGTGTTGTGCTATGTATGGGAAGTCTTCCATAGCATGGGCAGTCTATGGGTTATGAACCTGTCCCTCCAGCATGTTCTGTTGATTGTGGTAATGAGGTTGAGGTCTCTGGAGCATGTGATGCTGAGGGATTGGTATTTCTTTAGATGTAGCATTTCTAACAGAGCTGTGTCAGACATGGCTTTGTAAGTCAAGCAGAGATTGCCTCTAAGTAGGCAATATGAGACAGAGAATTGTTGGAGTTTTTTAAGTCTGTCCATATAGGACAAGTATTTAAGGCCTAGGATCCTCTTTGTGAGGTACTTTTGTGGCCTCTCCAGTTGTTGCAGGTGTTGAGTGAGGTATATGCCAAATGGGGCATTGTACTCAATGACTGGCCTAATGAGGGAAGAGTAGAGGGAGACAATGACCTTTTCTTCCTGGATGCAAAACCCTTAGGAATGAGATGTGTCACATAGAAGGACTTTCTGACCACAGTGGAAATGTGGTGGTCAAAAGAGAGGTCGCTGTCAACCTGTGTTCCCAGATCTCTTATAATGCCTTCTGTGTTCAGTGGACTACCATCAATGTGGTAATTTAAGGGAATCGGGTTTTTCCCAAGGGGGATGACGACACATTTTTGGCATTGAGCTTAAGGTCATGTTTCTGAGACCAGTTGTTGATCTCAGTGAGGCCTTTCTGTAGGATGTCAACAGTGCAATTGTCTGTGAACTTTGTTAGCCAGATTCCCTTTGTGTTGGCCTGGACTTCAGAAAAGTAGATACTAAACAGGAGAGGACCCAGGACTGATCCCTGTGGGACTCCACTCATGACTGTTCGGCAGTCTGACTTGGAGTCAGCTACTTTCACACTGTGGGTTCTATCTGTGAGCCAGTTTGCAACTCACCTAGTGATATAGGGGTTGATGCCTAGTTTAGTGAGTTTTTATATGATTCCTGAGTGGGAATGGTATCAAAGACCTTGGCCAGATCAAGGTAGACTGTATGAACCACCTTGTCTTAATCTACAGCTCTGGTGACTGACTCAAAGAAGTTGACCAAGTTGAGCAGACATGATCTACCCTTCAAAAAAAACAAACTGTGTAGGATCCAGAGTTTTTAGATTCCCTATATCTTTGTTTATTATGTCCATGATGATGCGTTCCATAGCTTTGCATATCAGACTCATAAGGCTAATGGGGCGATAGTTCCCAGGGTCTGTAGTTGCTCCTCTTTTGTGGAGAGGGATGACTGTAGCAGTGTGCCATTTGATAGGGACAAAGCCTGAGATGAGGCTGTGATTGAACAGGGCACACAGGTGAGGTGCCAGTTCACGCTGTAGTTCATGTAGAACACAGCCAGGGATATTGTCAGGTCCCATAGAAGCTATATTCTTGGCCTTGGACAGTGCTGTTTTAACTTGTGCAGAAGTAATACTGGGAGCCTGGCACTCTGCTGGTATTGTGATTGGTCCTTTGGGGGGAGAGAGGGGTAAAGTTGGCAATGAATCTTTCGGCCAGTATATTGGCAATATCTTTTGGCTCGGTATAGTAGGTACCATTGTGCAGTAACTCAGAAAAAATCTGGGAATTGCCTTGGAGATTCTTTACATAACTATAGAAGGCCTTGTGGTTGTCTTTACTATCTGCTGCAATTCTGTTTTCATAGCTAGTTTTAGGGGATTTGATGAGGGATTTCAACTTTAAGTTGAGGCTGATAAGGGAGTTTTTCCAGTCACCTTATTCTGCATCAGTTTCCTCCTTCTGCTGTAGAGTTTGTTTATGGCAGGGGACCACCAGACTGGCTTCCTTTTTTTTGGAGGAGAGCATCGTGGTTCTATTGGGTATGGCAAGTTCCATGCATTTGTGTATGTGTTCGTACAGTGCATTGGTGTATGATTCGGCAGTCATGCAACTATTCTCCATTTGCATGGGTGCCATGAAGTTAGCCACCTCTGTTTTTAGGAGCCCAAAGTTAGCTTTGGAGACGTTTTTCATGGTGGTTACCTTTTTGGGGGGTTGGGGGGGGTGGAGGATGGGAGGGATGTGGATTTCCAAGGTGATTAGTTTGTGGTCGGATCTCACCAGGGACGAGTTGATTATTGGTGTAGAGCAACGGTCATCCATGTTGGTCATGACCAGGTCAAGGATGTCGCTACCTCTAGTGGGGGTAAGAACATGGTGGTCCAGGGCATTGGAATTAATGAATTCCAGGAAATGTTGGGCAAGTGTATTGGTACATGAGTAGTTTTCTCAGTTAATGAATGGGTAGTTGGAGTCACCTAGTATGAGAGTGTTAGGTTTGACCCTAATATTCTCCAGGGTGCTTAGGAATGTGGAGTGTGAGTCTTGGAACATGGTTGGGGACCTATAGCAGGCTATGACCTGAAACGCTATCTTACCCAATGTTAACTGCACCTGAAGCATCTCAGATGCATTGTGTTGGGCTGCCAGTCTGGAGGTGTGCGCATCCTTTATGAATATGAAAACACCCTGCCTTTGGAGCTTCGGTCCAAGTTCTGGGGCCGAAAGGTGTGGAATGAGTTATAGCCTGGTAGTGCAAGGGTACTTTCTGCTGCCTTGAACCAGGTCTCTGTTCAGCACAAATATCGATGTTCTCCATTTTAAGGAGTGCTTTGAATGAGTGCATTTTGAGATTTAGACTTCTAGCTTTCTTATATTACTTATAATCTTCTTATATTACTTATAATCATCAATATTACTTATAATCATTTACTTATAATCATTTTAGCAATGTCTTCCAAGATTTCTTTAGATGCTTGCTCAAAACTATATTTCAGCCAAATTCCTAAATATAAAAAGTATAAAAATATTCAAAACTTTCCTAAAAACAAAACTATGATGAAACCAACATATAAGACAGTGATCTGGAGCAGCCCTTTTAATTCACAAAAAAGCCACAGTCTTAAAGCACATCAGTAATATGTAAACATCAAAATTCACATCAGTAAGTGCCTTCATCCCAAGAAGAGACTTCATCAGACTGATGAAACTACATAAAACAAGAGTTTATGGAAGGTAGGAAGGTATTTATAGTTCAAAAGTTCACACATTCATACTGGTTGTCTGCAAAGAGTACAGCTATGCCTGTATACAAATACATTAATCACACACATTCATACTGGTTGTCTGCAAAGAGTATGGCTATGCCTTTATACAAATACACTAATCACAGGTTATTTGTGATGACTACAGCAATGCAAATGATTCTGTAAGGAAAATCCCACTTTTGGGAAAAGCTTAAAGTTGGTGATGTAATGCTTTAAGTATGTGTAAAATACTATCTGAAAACATAAATCTGGTATGATTTCAGAAGTATTCAAGTATTATGGACAAACACAGCTATGTGCAAGCACGTTAAGAGGAATGACAGATATTTAAGGCAAGTGGCATGCATTGCATCAATTTATATTAACTTCTAAAAAATATAAAGGAGTTTTATATATTTTCTAATGGGGTGTCCTTATGTAGACACCCTGATTGTTTCTTTGAAAGATTAAAAAGGGTAAAATAAGAAAGATTGAAAAGTGGGAGACATAACAAAGAGGGACGGGTCTAGTTCACAAACCCAAAATCACATTTACCCAACTTTCATATAACCAAGACAACAAAGCCGAAAACATAGAAGACTGACTGCAAAGAACTCCAACTTTCAACTCTAGGAAAGTAACTGCTTGGCCAAAAAAAAAAAAAAGAAAAAGAAAACTGAAGCAAATTAAATCCACCTATGTGGGGGGCTTCACCTGCCACCCCCGCATGTGGAGGCTGTACCCCACCCCCTAACTAAATATACCAACTGTGAGATCGCACTAATGTGGAGGTAAGGGGCAAAGTTCAATATGATGACCATGTGGTTACTTACCTAGAGTTGAAAGCCGATGTTTGGAGCAGTCGGTCTTCTGAGTTGTTGGCTTTGTTGTCTTGGTTATATGAAAGTTGGGTAAGTGGGATTTCGGGTTTGTGAAGTAGACCCAAAGGGACTCAAAGATAGAACACATCTATAGGGTTTTGCTGGTGGAGGTGGGAGAGGAGGGTTTCTATATTTTTGCCAGGGGATAGTGCCCCCCAGTTTTCAATTTTTTGTTTTTTAAATATAAGAGGGTAGTTTGGGAAGGAATTAGGTTAGAGTTTATAGATGAAAGGATTAAGGAAAGAAGGAGGTTGAAGAAGAGTTGCTACCAGGAAAACTGCAGTCCACAGGACCTCAAAATTCCACTGCCTGATGGTGGTTAAGTGGAAGACCCCAACTTTGAGGGGTAAAGGCCTGCAGTGGCTCAGTGGTTGGAGCCAACCAGGGCAGTGAGTCTTGTATCCACTGTAGATGATCCAGTATGGTCCAAAGCTGTCTCCCCACTACTTGCTCTACCACATCCTGCAACAAGTCCTGAAGACCATGGTCTGTGTAACTTGCTGGGCTGTGCCATGCCAGGGTGCTTACAGGACTGGTTTCACCACCCTATCCCGAGGAGGAATACCTGGACAGGCAAAGAGTGAATGTTCCCTGGCCTGGGAGGAACATGGTGGGGCTGCTCCTGGGACTTCCAGGCATATGGAAAAAGGAATGTAAATGGAAGAGAAAGGAAAAAAAGAAAGTAATGCATAATTAAAATAAGAAAATGAGTTTGAGGATAGAGAGACAAATACGTAATTGTGACAGTAAGATGACTTAGAATCTATTTATACATGAGTATATACTTTATTGGTAGTGCTTATTTATTTTTATTAAATATTTATTCAGAAAAAATATTATGTGAAATGATAAAACTGCTAATCAGTAGGATATGAAATGATTAATTTTACAGTTGTAGTCTACTGACAATAAAGAAATAAGCTAGTATAACACAGAAAATGGTAATTCTTTTTACATTGATCAATTATTCTAAAATGTTTTACTGAACTCAATTGTGATGCAGTTGTGAAATGGAAGCACATTACCTCTGTTGTTATATTTGTGTATTACATTTAGATTTGTACTTAAAAATAAAGTAAAACATAGCTTTCATTTCTTATTCAACAGCTTATTTGGTGAATGATACTTTTTTTTATTTCAAAAGCATGTTTACTGTTCGTGTGCTCACAACCAAACCATGTTCAGCCAGGGTAGTCTTCTATTTTGCTGGCAACTATTTTATTGAGTCTCCTTGTTAGCTGCATACAGAAGAGAAAAAAGTGGTCCTGGTTGCTTACATATCATATGCGTACAGTATATCTCCATTTATATGCAAAGCACAGAGTTTCTTTATGTACTTGTAGTGACTCCATCAGTATTAGGAAGTATTTCTTTGTATTAATATTTATTCCTAAATTTGTTTACTGCAAGTTAAAGCAGAAGGATATCACGACCTCCTTCAAACTGTTAATTTTTTTTGTCTGGCTATAGTCTGTCTGTTTGAGGAATGGGTGTATTATTAAACCTATGCAGATGTTTCCATTCTAATTTAAGTTTCTGATTTGCAGTATGCCTTATATACTTCACCTGCATGTTTAAGTTATATAATGTAAAGTAGCTGTAAGGAAGACACTTTTTAAATTTTGAAGGAAAGAAATTGGACAGTACATTCTTTAGTAATCTGAGTGCTGGTCATTCAGTTGCTACTACCCTCCCCACCTCCACTCTGCCTAGGATGTGGTGGCTGACCCTGGTCAGCCATCTTGTATGTGCAGTTAGTATTTTGTAAGTTATCATTTAGTGGTCTACAAAGTGCAATGTGTTTTTCTAAAAGCTGTCTGTTATAGAAATAATTACTTAGCAAATAATTAGAATATATTTAAGATATGTGTTGCTGCATATATGTTGTTTACAAGGTGTGTCATACTCTATGGGATGGCTGTGGGTTAGGCTTTATTAAACTCCCATCTCAGTGCTGGCTTTCTCTATTTTTCTTTTTAAATGTTGTGGCATAATTGAGTTTCTTTGAGACATGCTAAGAGCTTGCATACATTTTCATGACCAATGTATCTCAGAACAGCTAGTTCACAATCACCCAAAAACAATCTATGTCTATACAATGATACACACACACACACACACACACACACACACACACACACACACACACACACACACACACACACACACACACACACGTATTACTGCAGTTCATAGAGAACAGTGCACCTGACCTTAGTTTGCATACAAAGCATGTAAATCAGCTGGAATTTACATCAATAACTATAAATCTACCATATTTATCTGTGATCATTTGAGTTCAGCAGTGATTACTGTAGGAAAGTGCAAAGTTTTTTAAAGTAAGCTAAAAAACATTATTTATGAAATATTTGCAAGCGATGAAAATTCAACTTGATAGATAAATACTTTCATGGAAATGTATTTTTTTCCAAAGAAAAAGCATTGTTGTATGCAATTGTTATATGCTATCGATAATAACAGCTAGGATAATGGCAAGAGTTAGAAATTTCAGTTCCCATTTCTTAAAGCTGAGAATGCATGGCAGTGTTATTTACACAGGGAATGTTTGGGGAGAGGTTAATGAATATGTCACTGTGTGCAGATCTAATGACGTAACATAGGATGGCAACAGAAATTATAAAAGGTTGTTATTTTCTTTTTTGTTTCAATTTGTGGATCATGATGTAAAAGTTACCAGTGCAAAAGCTGAGGAGAACATTTTTCAGTTGATCTGCATTTCAATGTATTGATATGATGGAATAATGCATTACTCAAAACTGTCAATGATTTTAAGATTTTAGGATTTCTTTCCTTATGGTTCTGTAGTCATGGTGTAAAAAGGAATGTATATGTAAGAAATTCAGACATGCTTTCATGACCTTTGCTGCAGAGGTGATGAGAGTGTTTAATTTTGTTACATGGGTTACTCATATACAGCATCAGGCATCAAGATAGAGAAAAGATAGTTTCAGCACTGAGGAGTGCTATATTCCCAATGGCGTCCTGAAGACATACAGAAAGCATCTTTTGTTTTGGAAAAGAATGGCCATCATAACCTGAGAGAACAAAAGTGTGAAACTAGGTGGTTATGGACATAAATGCTGTTTGGGGGAGGGACTGAAAATTGATACAGTGTAAAAAAAAAAGCCAATGATATGGTGGGACATGTCAGAGCTAAAGCAAGACAGAATGCAATTGCCCATAACAGTACTGGCGGGAGATCTCCCACACTTATCCCGTTAACACCTGATGAGGAATGCCTGCCCTCTGTATGGGGAGACGAGTATGACACTGATGAGGATGGCAAAGGCATAATCAGAGGTGTTGTGGACACTGACAACTATCCTCCTGAGCAGCATCCATTGACATGGGTTCAGGAAGGTTGGCGCATCCAACACGACATATTTAAAGCAACAGGATAAGTACAGAGAGTAGGTATTTACATCTAGTACATGACGTTTCCTATCAAGAGGTGAACCCTCCACTTCTGCTAACTGTGAAATTGAAGTGAGTGTGTATGTTTGGTGCCCTCAACAACTCATTATACAGTATTCAGTAGTTTGCTTCATTGTCTGAGTCCTAATTTAATAAAATTAAATTTTCACAGCGTCAGCTGCAGGAAGTAGCAGTTCTACTTTACCAGCTCAGCTGGAGGCTGTCAACAGCAAACTGGTTAATGATGATAATGTTATTATATTCATGAGACAGCCAAAGGACAGTGGCAAACAGTCACCAAGTTTAATGGCAGGAACACACACCTCACAGCATTTACATAACTCTTCAGGCAGTGACACTGGATCACAAATTCAAGTAGATGGGGATATTGCATTTCAGGTCGTGCAAGAAGAATACTCATGTACTTCAACACCAGTGCCACCTCGATCACATGAACCCCTTCTGGGGACAGCACCATCTCAGATGTAGCAGTCCTCAATGTAACATTTGTACAAAGGGATGCTAGGTATATGCATATGGCACAACTATCCTTAAGTCTGTATCTATACAATTCAGCATAATGAATGTTTTAAAATTAACACAATTATGGAAATGTTTATAAAGTTTATTTAAATATATATAAGTTTATATAAATATATATACCAGCTAATTATCATGTTCATAATACACCCCTAACAGTTGACCCAGTGGTCAAAGACCTGGGTACGCACATAGACAGTAGTCTTACTACCATGTGGCCACAGTGCTGTGGAAATCCTTTTATGTAGTGCAACTTATAGGTAATGGCATGGCATCTAGGTCCAGAGAGGTCATTATCCCACTGTACTCCATCCTTATCAGGCCAGTCATAGAGTACAATGCTCCCTTTGGTATGTATCTGACAAAGCATATGTAACAACTAGAGTGACATCAGAGGTTCCTTACAAAAAGAATACAAGGTGCAACAAACCTGTCTTATGCAGAGCACCTTAAAGCACTTTCCCTCTACTGAGTCTCCTGTAGATTGTTGAGGGGTGACCTATGCCTGACTTACAAGGCATCCACAAACCCCACACTTATGAATCTCCTACATATTCATAAGTCAAAGAGTACCAGAAATACAAGGTCTGGGGACCTGAATTTTGTCTGTGACTTAAACAGAATATGCTGGAGAGACGGAAATGTGTCCCAGAGACTGCCCTGCTATGGAGCAGGCTTTCCATCCATGTGAAGCTGAGTTCATCTATTGACCAGTTTAAGTGCAACCTATACCAGTGGATGGGGGATAGAAAAATTAGCCCTGGCCTGGCACCCATGTCCCTTATGAACAGAGGTAGCTTATAAATGCCTGGCCCTCAGTGCCCTCTTTAGATACAGGACATCATTATTCTTTTGGGAAAACTTGCTAGGCTTAGAAAAGACCCCCCTGTGTTGTTAACCTATTAACAATCTATGAATCTAGGAACACAGCTGTACAGTCACTATGCACAAAATAAGAATGCCATTTTAAAGCATTCCATTAATTGTGCTAATTGTTAAAAAAGGTTTTGTTTTCAGTATTGGATTACATAGCTGCAGACTTGTGGACAACTAATATATACTCTGAAATATGCATTGTCTTAAAAGCCCTGATTTTTATTGGGTGCCAGTAATAAATAAGGTTGAAGCAAAGGGAGCAAAATCTCATAGCAGAAGCATATAGGACCTAACCAAAGAGGCTTTGATGAAAGAGAGGAACACCTGTATAAAATATTTGAAAGCCACCTATTTTCAATGCATCTTTGACAACATCTGGATTTCTCCCTTGTTGGTTTGATATAATCTTACAAACATAGAAAATAAATGAAAATGTATTAAGATTTAATTAAGACAGACTTAGCCAAGCATCAAATACTTTTTAATATCCAGACACATTACTGGAAATGATGCGTTCATTTTGTTATAGTTGCCTCATGATAAATGAAGCCTTAATATTATCCTGCATTTGTTTCCCATAGATCAAAGCACATTGGACAGAATAAATCAAATTAAAAAAAGAGATGTTAAGTTTTCTTGCTATGATAGTCATAAAGATATAATAAGCATTGAATAGTGTTAAGATCAAAATGTGAAATCATTTTTAGGTTTTTACTAAACCACTAGTCAGTGCTGATATACAAGATAGCGAAGGCTCAGCTTGTAATAGATTAATCATAATATTCAAAAGTTATTAGGAAACCCATACGAACCTGGTGTCTTGTTATACTTTTTTGATTGTATAGTCTACCAATGAAATACTGATTTTTAACAAGTTTTCTTGAGAGGCTTTACACATAGTAATTTAAAATTGTTAATAAAGGCCTCTGTTTTATAATGCATCTAAAATTATCACAGAGTTATTAAGGCAGATGTTTAATCTTTGTTAATTTTAATATTGTATATTAATGTAATTTATAAAAACATGTCTAATGAAGAATTCTACAGAATGATATCAGAGCTGTTCTGATAGAATATTGGAAAATATTTGTTTGATTCAGTAATTTTGAACAAATGTTGTGGTCTACTCAAGCTTGTTTTTGGGGAGCTGTACTAGTATGAAAGATTTACTAACGCATGACAAGAATTAAAATGATAAATGTGAGGTTGACACATTTAAGTATAATGGACAAAGTCTACAGTAGTCTAGCAGGGAGGTAGTTCCTTTCCAATAAACCTTTACAGGAAGGATTTAATCAATTTGCAGGTTCACTACACATAGTTCCACCACCTCTCTGACAAGTATGATCACCTCACAAATGAGTGAAACATCCAGAATGTGAATAGCATTTGGGAGTGAAAAAATCACATGAAAAATTGGTGTTACTGGGTTCATGTGCCACTTTTGTATTTATTTCTTAATTATTTGTTCAAGTGGACATTGATTTGTGCTCGTAACGATTTTCCTTGTTTGAAGGTACTGGTAGATAACCATATAGTCTGAGCCTTCATCTTTTCCCTATATAGCTCATGTTTTTTGAATACTTTACTGCATTTCTTTTCCCTCTTCATGGATATTTTCCATTGTGTTAAAGCCCTTTCTGATGCTTGAACACAAAGCTCCAGCAAAGACAGGATCCATAACCTCCCTGAATAAAGATAATTTTGAAGTAAGACATTTCTGCTCTTTTCAGTTTTTAAAATCCCACCTACATTGTATCTTCTGCAAAATACCTACCGCAATAATCAGACATAGAAGCCTTGTTGCCAAATAATATTCTCGGGGTTCAGAGTTTATTCAAATGTGGTAGAAATTTGCACCAATAACTCGTTACACCTGAAAGAGAATATTAAAGGTCTGCTAGACTGGTGGTCTAGTTGGGTAAAGTCCTTGGACAGTGGGGTTTGACTGATTAGGATGATGGTCTTGTCTTTGGAATTGTATTTGTTAACATAATTGTTCATGTGTACAAATACTGGAAAGATTGAAGTACAAGGGGTCTGTGATAGATCTGTGGGGAATAAGAGTTGTAGGTTAGGTAAGGGACAATATTGAGGAATGGAGAGAATACAGTGGGGGATAGAAGATTTTAGTAGATATGCAGTAGTGTGCACCCGGATATGAGGTACAGAAAATTATAAATGAAGACTTAAGGGATAAGATGTGGGGCAAATAGGGGGCTGGTACCTCAAAATAGTACAGAAGACACAAAGAGATATGAGAAAGGATAAGAAATGATTGTTAGGAATAAAGGTAGATAAAGCTAGAAAGGGTGAAAAGGTGGAAAATTAGATAAATATTCAGTAATGAAGCTAGGAAGAGTTCTAATGACAAGCTGAAAATTCTGAGTAGAAAACATTCAGGTATACTTTTAGGATTTACTGTCAAAATACTGAACTAAAAGTGGATGGATTTTGAACCAGTGGCAAGAATTTAAGAGTTGCAATCTGTTATGGTACAAACATACTCTTAAAAGGGCAATGTTGTACATATGTATTAAAAGGGTAACACCACAGTATACGTATACACAATATATGTATTTATTTATTTTAATTATTTGCATTTATTTATTGGGATGGTCCACTGGGCCATAACAAGCCCATTTTCAATGAAGGCCTGGGGAGAAAAGCTCCACATAAAACTAACATACAATAGAAACCACTCAGTAGCAGTTTGATAAAGAAAATCATAGCTATTACATACATTAGAGAAATCTCATAAACAGTTTAACACAGCAAAAGCTACCTACATTAATTGCAGTATAGTAAAAGTTATGCAGTCACAGTTGAATAAGGGTAGAGGCTAGTTATTAGCAACTACCTTAGTTACAGTATAGTACAGGTCATTATTAGCACCTACATTAGTTACAGTATAAAATAACAGACTGAGATGAATGACCTGTAAGATGCCACAATTAGGTATAATATGAAAAATATTGACAGTTTCACTTTAGTAATGTGGTAAGGGTATTAAATATATGTACTGCTGCAATTATCATAAAGTTAAGGTATGAGAGTAAATTTCAATCATGTAAGTCAGAAGTACAAGTAAGGAGTGCATACCATATACATAAAGTCAAAAAGATAGTCATGTTAGTAGGTAGTCAAGTGTAGCTTGTAAGGGGGGAAGTTAATAAGGTGAAAGTAGTAGAGGGTCTAGGATATCAGATTATGGGAGGTGCCACATTGGAGCATGTACAGTGCCACAGAGTGGAGACGTGTGTGTGTGTGTGTGTGTGTGTGTGTGTGTGTGTGTGTGTGTGTGTGTATATATATATATATATATATATATATATATATATATATGTATGTACACACATGCATTCAAGCAGCTTTATTCATTTTCGATAAAGAAGAAAAAGAGACATGGTAGCTGGAGCTTGAATGAAGTTTGGGAGAGTTCATGGGAATTATTAAATATTACAAAGGAGGCTTACCTAAGTCATGAAAGGAGATACTGCCAGCACAGCTCTCTGGAATTTTGTAAGTAATTATATGTCATTGGTGAATATAGAAATTATTTGTGTAAGATGCTTGTGTTACAACTGTATTAGAACTGTATATTATGTGTATATCAAATTTGTTTATACAGACGTGTATTAAAAAGGGTTTGCAAAATGCTTTGATCTACTGGAAAAAAACAGAAATGTACATGCACTATTATAACTGTGCAAATGCATATATTTTAAGAGTGGAAACTAGGATACAGGAAGTTATCTGAAATTACATTACTTTATGGTAGCAAGGAGACACAATGTCTGAAACTAAGGAACTTTCTGTATTGTCTTGGAAGTGTTTTATTGTTTTATGACTTCCAGCATCTATCAGAGATCTGAGGAAAAGCCTTTGTCTATGTATTGTCACAGGAAAATGCTAAATACTGCCCAATTCCAGCAGTGGGTGTTTCACCTGGGATAGAGTAAGATGACAAGAAATCATGTTATTCTGCAAGCTATCTCAGCAGTAATATTTGAGATATTAATTTCAGAACTCTCTGAGAGAGGCACAGCATTCTGTATTCTGTCATTGACCTGACAACATCAGCTAGAAGATCCATTCACCAAACATTTGCCTTGCTCTGAAAGTAAGTTAACTAGGGTATAGTAATTTTCTTAGATATAGTCAGGAATATAGCAAAGCTTAGCTTAGATATGTTTATTTATTTATTTATTTGCGACTGTCCTGAAATGTTGTTTTAAATATTTCCTGTGATTTTGAACTCTGATGTCACTGTAAATATATATTTAGTATTGTCTTGCTCATTTATTATTTATTATTCAATACATTTAAACCTTTCATTGTGGCTGATCTCTGTGGAGATATTTAAGTTCTGAAAGTACTTGCATATTTATTTGGTGACACTGTGGGCCACTCCTAATAGCTTTGCTCTTGATCAAACTACCATTGCATTGATAGTAACATTACACAGTAAGATTGGACACCCTTTGTTGTTTGATAAGGAGTTGGCTGGTGGCAGTGATAACTACCTTATAGTCTGGGAAAAAGGGGGCATAGCTAGTAAACCTGTGCCAGCCTTTCCCAGGTGTGTGTGTGTGTGTGTGTGTGTGTGTGTGTGTGTGTGTGTGTATATGTGTGGGTCTGTGTGTAAATCAAAATTCATAGAGTGTGTGTGTCAGCTACTTGGGCAGGGACACAAAGCACTTGTTGGACAGAGTGGGTGCTGGAGGTCTTGGCTTGGTCACTCAGCTGAGATCTCATCTCTATAATTGTGCCAGTGGGGAGTCTTATTGGTGATCTGCAGAAAGACGGAGAAACAGTCCCGGACTGACTGTGGTCTTTGTGTGCTCTTATGGGAAATTGCACTAGATGCAGAGAACTGCATCTGGAAATACTGTGTGTGTACCTGTCATCCTCTCAGTGTATATCCCCCGCTGGTGCCAGTGGTGAGGATTGCGGCTCCTTGATTACTGTTGCCAGTGATGAGGTGTCACATTTATTGGTTGGCAGTGGTGGAATATCCACATATTGGGATTCAGTGGTGTGCATATTGAACTCCTGTAGCCTGTAAAGAATGGTCACTAAAAAAGGTGTTTGTACTCTCAGGCAGCCACACAGTGAACATTCAGAGTTTCATATCACAATAGTTTTATTTATTTTTTGTTAGCTTAGTTAGTCAGGGAGAGCAGGCAAGGATGTCAGCAGAGGATTATGGCAAGCTGACAAGGAAACAGTTGGCTGAGATGTGCCAAGCCAAAGGACTGGGGCATGTCAACCTGACTAAAGGAGAAATGATTGCAACCTTAAGCACAGCTGCATCACAGACCACCAAACAGGAGGACAACCAGACTGGCCTTGAGGATGTACAAAAATGGACAGTTCAATGTTTTCTCAGAGGAATTAAAATCTATCTGGAGTTAAAGAGAGTCGAACTGGAGGCCAAACATTTGGAAATAGAATCAGCAGAGAGACTGCGGTATTTGGAGGCTGAAGAAAATGAGAGGCAGAGGCGACATGAAAAGGAAATGCTGACTCTTCACCAAGGTCATGGAGGTAATGCAGAAGGGAATAACTGAACCCCAGAAGTAACATAGGTCAATAGATTTCTTCCACAATTTACACAGGGTGATAATTTTGATAGTTTTCTTCATATGTTTGAAAGGGTATATAAACAGTATACTGTTGACTAAGGGCTCTGGGTATGGTTCCTGACCCCCTTACAAATGGTAAAGCTGTAACTGCTATTTCTAAAGTGTCTGATACTGATTGCTTAAATTATAATATGGTTAAAAACTGTTTATTAGAGTGTTTTAAGTTAACACCTGAAGCTTGTAGAAAAAAGTTTTGTGAGCATAGATGCAAGGCAGATGAAAGTGTGTGTGTATATGTTGCTGAACGAAGCACTTATTTTCATAGGTGGGTGAGTGGGTGTCAGGTCACCACTTTTGAAGGGCTGGCAGATGTTTTGTTGAGAGAACAAGCCCTTAGCGCTTTGCCTGAGCACATGAGAGGCATGTGAGGCAGATGAATAAGAGGCAGAGGCAACATGAAAAGGAAATGCTGACTCTTCGCCAGGGTCATGGAGGTAACGGGGAAGGGAGTATCCGAACCCCAGAAGCAACAAAGGTCAGTAAATTTCTTCCACAATTTACAGAGGGTGATAATTTTGATAGTTTTATTTATATGTTTGAAAGGGTATGTAAACAGTATAATGTTAACCAAGAGCTCTGGGTATGGTTCCTGACCCCATTACTCCATGATAAAGCTGTAAATACTATTGTCTGATATGGATTGCTTAAATTATAATACAGTTAAAAATTGTTTATTGGAATGCTCTAAGTTAACACCTGAAGCTTATAGAAAAAAGTTTTGTGACACAGGGGCAATGCAGATGAAAGTGTGTGGAATATAATGCTGAACTTGCACTTATTTTCATAGGTGGGTGGGTGAGTGGATGTCAGGTCACCACTTTTGAAGGGCTGGCAGACCTTTCGTTGAGAGAACAAGGCCTTAGCACTTTGCCTGAGGACATGAGAATCTGGCTGGCAGATAGGGAATGCAGCACCGCAGATGAGTTGGGGAAAAAGCGAGGCCTATACCTAGCAAGCAGGGCATTACTGCAGTGCTGCATATGGGTCTAAGGGAACCCACAGAGGGCAGCTTAAAGTAGCAATGGAAGCCACTAGTTCAGATACACAACCAGGATCAAGAGTTCAATGGTTTAAATGTAATCAGTGTGGCCATATAGCGTACAGATATCCATGGGGGCAAGGTGGGGATGACAGAATGCCAGTGGTATGTTGTCTAGAGACAACAAGGGTACCAAACTACCACAAGAGGTTATATCCTATCTTAGTAGGTGGAAAACAGGCCACTGCTAAGAGAGACACAGCCTCTGACCTAACCATTGTGAAGCCTGCAATGGTTAAAGAGGAGCACTATTTGTTTGGGCAGTATACTGCAGTCAGAGCTTTAGGAGGGACTCAGTTCTAAATACCTTTGGTTAGGGTTCAGCTTGACTGGGAGGGTGGAAAGGGAAACAAGCAAGTAGGTGTGTTTGAGGATATCCCTGCAGATGTCATGATAGGGAATGATTTTGATAATGCAGTACCTTGTGTGCAAGCAGTTACATGCAGTCAGGCTTGGTGACAAGCATGTGGGTCTAGTAGCATTGGGGGGATCCAGACAGACTGCACACTTAAAGCCAGGACTGGTGAGGTGGCTACTTCAGGGAGGGAGCTACCCTGTAGCAGTGAGACTGAAGGTGAGCCACAGCTGCTTGTGGGTACTGATGTTCCCTTGGACAGAGTGACTGCTAGGGCAGAGATGAGTAGTAGTACCCAGGCTGACAGTAGGGCACTACTGTCAGAGAATACCAGACTTCTTGTGGAAGGGGAGCCGGGAAGGGTTATCAATAGAGAGAGCTGAGACAGGTTCAGCTTTCAGACCGTACATTACAAGGCTGGAGGGAGGTAGCTAGTGAGGCACCTAATTCTCATGGAAAGGAGGAATCTGTATACTGGGACAAAGGGTTACTGTACAGGTGGACCCCTAAGGGAGGCTAGAGGGTGAGAGAGTACAGCAGTTGGTAGTGCCCAGAACCTACCATCTGGCACTTCCTGCCATAGTGCATGACATTCCCTTTGCAGGTCATATGGGCATAAAGCATACCAAGAGACATATTATGCAGAGCTTTTATCTGCCTTGGATTTCCAGAGATGTAACTGGGTACTCCAGGACCTGTGAGCAGTGCCAAAAAGTAGGCAAGGCAGGAGACAAGGTGAAAGCTCCCTTGATGCCTTGGCCTGTGATTGAGGAGGTATTTCAGAGGGTAGTTATGGATATTGTGGGGTCTCTGATTACCTCAAGTTCTACAGGAAAGAAATATATCCTAGTAGTCGTAGATTATGCTACCAGATACCCTAAGGTGATGGCTCTGTCTGCCACTGAGGCAAAAAAGGTGGAAAATGCTTTGTTAGAGATTTTCAGCAGGGTAGGTCTCCCAAAAGAAATACTGACTGACAGAGGTGCCAATTTAATGTCAGACCTGCTGGCTTGTCTGTGGAAGCACTGTGGGGTGAAGCACCTAAAGACAACCCCCTACCACCCCTAGACTACTGGTCTTGTGGAGAGGTTAAACTCGTCACTAAACACCACGCTATGGGCATTGGCAGACCAGTTTAAGAGTGAGTGGGACAAATATTTGCCCCATTTATAGTTTGCATATGGAGAAGTGCCCCAGGAATTCCCAGATTTTTCACCCTTTGAGTTGCTGTATGGACATAGGGTGAGGGGAGCTGTATATCCGATTCATCATGAGTGGGAGGGTGAGTGTGAATCCCACAAGGAGTCTGTTGTGGCATATGTTCTAAACCTCAAGACAAGGCTCAGGAAACTCATGGGCTTAGCTCAGGAGAACCTGGCCTAAGTCCAACAGCAGAAAAAGGTCTGGTATGACAGGAATGCTCGATCTAGATAGTATGCTGTGGGGCAGCAGGTTATGGTTCTCATTCCTGTCAGACACAACAAGCTGCAGGCAGCCTGGTATGGACCCTTTAAAGTGGTAAGGAAGGTCAGTGATGTCAACTACATGGTAGAACTGCTAGGCAGGAGGCAGAGGCACAAACTGTACCATGTTAACATGATGAAACCTTACCATGATAGGGAGGCCCTGGTGCTAAGTATTTGCAGTAGAAGGCAGGAGGAGTCTGAGGAGGATTTATGGTTACAGGAAGCCAGCCAGCAAAATCCCAAGTCACTATGGTGGAGCCTAGGGTTGCAGGCATATGATAGGATAGTGCAGCACTGTACTGGGGCCAGGAATTCCAAGGAGCTGGAATCTCAAGACAGGGAATTGGGTAAGGTATTCCCAGATAGGCACATCCCTCTCAAGCAACATTTCAGAAGGGTCACTTGAAAAACTAGCTTTAGTCTTTAAGGGGGGAAGAAGTGTTACTAAAGGAGATACTGCCAACCCAGCTATCTAGAATTTTGTAAATAATTATATGCAATTTGTGAATATCAACATGATTTCCAAAAAAGTGTGACAAAGGGAGATACTGCCAGCACGCTATCTGGTATTTTGTAAACAATTATGTGTCATTTGCGGATATCAACAAGATTCAGATAAGATGCTTGTGTTACAGTTATATTAGAACCGTATGTCATGTGTATATCAAAGTGCTGTTAAAGAGGTGTCTGTTGAAAAGGTTTTTGCAAAGTGCTTGAAATTTATCCACAGTGTACCCTACTGGAAAAGAACAGAAATGTACATGCAGTACTGTAACTGTTTAAATGTATATTTTAACAATGGAAACTAGAATACAAGAGGTTAATTTCAGGAAAAATAACTGAAATTAAATTACTTTATGGCTACTCAATAAAAGATGATATATTTCAGTTTAAATGCAGCAAGGAGACACAATGTCTAAAACTAGGGAGCTTTCTTTATTGTCTTGGAAGGATGCTAAATGCTACCTTCTTGACATCAATGGTTGTTTTGGGGCCTGGGATCTAGGAGTCAGATGTCAAGCAATGATGTTATTCTGGAAGTTATCCAGGCAGCAATATTTGAGATATTAATTTGAGAGGTCTCTTAGAGAGACACAGCATTCTGTATTCTGTCTTGGACCTGACAAAGGCAAGAACCATTCACCGCATGTGCCTTGCTGTGTAAGTTTCTAGGGAATAGTAACTGTCTTAGATATAGTCAGGACTATAGCAAAGCTTAGTTTAGATATTTTTCTTCATTTATTTGAAACTGTCCTGCAATGTTGTTTTAAATATTTCCTGTGATTTTGAACTCTGATATCACGGTAAATATATATTTAGTATTGTCTTGTTCTTTTATTATTTAGTATTAAATATACTTAAACATTTCATTGTGGCTGATCTGTCTAGAGATTTTTAAGTTCTGAAACTACTTGCATATTTATTTGGTGACACTGTGGGCCACTCCTAATAGGCCTGCTCTTGGTCAAACTACCATTTGTATTAACAGCAACATTACACAGTAAGATTGGACATCCTTTGTTAAGGGCTTTAAACTAGATGATAAGGTGGCAGTGATAACTACCTTATAGTCTGGGAAAAGGGGGCATAGCTTGTAAACCTGTGCCAGCCTTTCCCAGGTGTGTGAGTGTATAAATCAAATGTCAAAGAGTGTGTGTGTCAGCTACTTGGGCAGGGACATAAAGCACTGGTTAAACAGAGAGGGTGCTGGAAGTCTTGGCTTCACCACTTAGCTGAGATCTCAACCCTATAGCTGTGCCAGTGGGGAGTCTTACTGGGGATCTGGAGAAAGAGAGAGAGAGAAACCAGCCCTGGACTGACTGTGGTCTTTGTGTACTCTTAAGGGAAATTGCACTTGATGCAGAAGTGTAAATGGGCATGCCTTTGTTGAAGGTTGAACATCGAGCTGGCACCTTGGCGTTCGTGAAAATATACTGCCAATCATTAGTGGACCGGAGTTCCGCTGTGGCGACTCCTAACCAGGAAAAGCCAAAAGACAAATAACAACAACAACAGCACTTGATACAGAAAGCTGCATCTGGAAATACTGTGTGTGTACCTTGTTATCCTCTCAGTGACCACCTCTACCTGTTGCCAGTGGTGAGGATTGAGGCTCCTTGATTACTGGTCCACTGGTGTGTTATCGCAAATGTTATTGACAGGCAGTACATATATCACTGGTGGTATTAGAATACTTAAGTTTCTAACATACACCTGCATTATAATAATACAGAGATAATAAATAATTATTAATGGCTATGTTGTTCCATCTTGGTTTCATAGTAAATCCAAACAACAATAAGAAATGAAACAGCTGGCTCAAATGAAAAGGATATCTCTTAATTAGGATGACTATGTCCAAAGAAGAAATTTCTTAAGAAACAGAGTTGCAAGCCAGTAATATAGAAGAAGGGATTGATGGGTTAAAATCAGGACTATCATTATGATGCAACATGTTTCTATACAAAAATACACAAGCAAATAAAAGTACAGGAAAAGACAACTGTGATATGTAAAGGGATAAAGGAGCTAAGTGAGCAAACAATTGCAGTCAGTAAAATAAATAAAATTACAAAAGTGAAAGAATAAAACATAACAGAGGGCTACCTCAGCTAATGCAGAAATAAGTATGATGTTAATACAAGAATGGCAGTGACTGCTGAAATCAGTGCCAGTTTAGTTACAAAATGGGAAACCAAAGTACACCCCAAAGCAAAACGAGTACATGGAAAATGCCTCTCAACTGTCCAGATTTTCACAAATGTCCCAATTGTTGCCTATTATTTGTGACCTGTTCCTCATAAAATTTGTGGTTTTCTGTCAAATCACTGAGGATTTAAGTCACTAAATAATGATATACATTTGAGTTTCAGACTTCATATTCTACAGAAAATGCATGCCAACACAAATTCTATTCTAAAAATTTTGTAAAAGTTTATAAGAGAAGTATTTAAAATCTGTTTGGGCCTTTGTCTCCCTCATTATTTTAGCCTTTGTCCAGATTTGCTGCACTCAGAGGTTGACAGGTATGGCATGGTTGAAAGTATTAATCAGAGTTAATAAAGACAACTGGCTGGAGTGGGTGTGGCACAAAAAATGCCAAACTACTGCAAAGTACTTGGGGCAACAATCACAAAATACAATAGGAACATAGAGAAGAAGACAGGAGAAGAATGCTTAAAAATAAATTTAGCAGAAAGTGTTTTATATTTTAGGGCCATTTCATTCTAAGAACAAATATTTCTTAAAGACTCCTAAAGTAAGTGAACATAACTCACTCAAGAAAGACTCAAGAAAACAGACAGGAATGTTATGAGTAGGAAAGAGCCGACTCCCAACCAGCCTGAGTGCACCACAATCTCCATCAAGTAGGAGCCTGCCTCAAGAGGAAATAGCTTACACATGGAGGTAAACAGACAGCCTAGCAGAAGAAGTGAAAGGCAAAAAAAAATAAATAAAACTTTTGCCTGTTGACAGCTCTACAGAGAAATAAATTCAGTGTCTGCAGATGGATATATACATGACCAAAAAACATGATCTTGTTGCCTACAGCTAGAAAACATAAACTATATAAAAAGTATAAGTGACTGGCTTATTTATCTTTGTTTTTTTAGCATTTGTTTACTGGGATGGTCTGTATGGGATGACAAGCTTACCCCTTTTCAGCAGAAACCTAGGGGGAAAAGCTCTACACTGATTAGAAAATACTTATACACTGAATAACAATGATAAATGTAGTGGGCATAGGAACACCTATGCACATATATAACAATAATACACATATGCAAAAGGTAAACATTAATTTTAGCTTATTTATAAGATATAATACAACATGAAAAAAGAGATAGAAGTAGCGAAGGAAAGGAAGGAAAATGAGCTAATTAGTAGATGAAATAGATGGAATTGTGAAAAGGGGTATAAAGGAGACTAGAGAAAAAGAGAATATAAGTAGAGTATTGAGTGTCACATAACCAGTTTATCAGTCTGGTGTATGGCGTGAACATAGTCATGTGTGGTCTAACTGAGCTTTGAAAAGTAGTCTGAAACTTGGGAGAGAGGATATTTGCTTTATTTTGAAGGGGAGGTGGAGTTCCATATTTTATAACATAGTTAAATATAAGGAGTATGATGATGTGAGGTATTGCCAGTTATGCCAGGAGAAGTAGGGCAGTGAATGTGTAACATATGTCAGCACAGCTAGATGGAGTTTTGTAAATAATTATATGTCATTTGTATATCAAACTGATTTGTACATGTGCTTGTGTTGAAAATGTATTTGTAAAGCTGCTTTTGATAAAAATGTACCAACAGTGGGTCCTGCTGGACAGAAAATGAATATACCTGTTATGTCAAACTGTATTGTAGCTGTTTAAATGAATATATTGTAACAGAGGATAATGGTAGAGAAGGGATTAATCTCAGTCCCGCTAACTTTGAAAAATAGACCCAAGAAACATGTTTTGGTTTGTTCTAATTTTAAAAGGTTTCTCTTTTTTTATTATTGATAAAGTACATGTAAATCCTAAGGATGTGACCTTGACAATTTGTTGGAATTTAAGGAACTATGTTGGCAAATTAGACTGAATGCTTGCACTATGCCTAGGCTCAATGACAATATTTCCTTGAGAAATGTCCTCAAATTATAATTATATTATAATAATTACAATAATTCACAATCAGTATTAATTTAGTATGTTTATTTTTTATCACAGTTGATTACAGTGTTGGTGCTATTTACATTACCATAGTGTGCACCTTTATTACTGTGTCTTTGCCAGCTGGTTTAAGTTTATTAGGTTCTGCACTGTATTTTGAACCAATGCATTTTATATTTCATCATATATAATATTTACAATTTAACAGTAGGTATTTTACTATGTATTTTTAATATGGTTATGTTTATGCATTGGGGCAAATTGTATATAGTTTTTGAGGTAAAGAGAGATACATTTCTGTATGTAATACCCATTTTCCTCTGTCTCTTTAAGTTTTTTGAGGCTATGCACTAGTCTTTTGATTGGCCCATATGGTGCATTCAGAAGTTATTTTAGACACCTGCTGTTAGAGGATTAGATTACACTCTGTTGAAGTCCTATTTGCAATTAATAAGAGATGAAAGTGCTTAGTGTATGTATTTTATGCAATTTCATCCTGCACCAGTGTGCATTAAAGTTTTGTTTGCTTTTACCGAGTCTTGTTATTTTGTGCTGGGTACTTTGGAGCTGCCACTCAAGGCTTGTGCACCTTCATTCCCTTTATAAGCCTAGGCATTTTAATCCCAGGCTGCCGCAATTGTCCTTGGTTAGATGGATGTACTTTACAGATCAGCACCGACTACCCTTGTCCATGAGGGATATGGGTGCCACCCTTGAGGTTAATTTGCAGTCACCCATCCATTTGTCCAGGTTGTGCTTTAATAGGGTCATTGAGGAGCTCTGCTTCACATGAATTGGGAGTTTATTCTAGAGGAGCATCAGCCTCTGGGAGACATACCTGTTTCTCCAGCATGTTCTGTTAATGCCATTGTCAAGGTTGAGATCCCTAGAGTGAGTGGCTCTAGTGCCATTTGGTTTGTGGATAGTCATTTCCATCAGGTTGGGGTCAGAGACTGCCCTGTAGGCCAGGCACAAGTTGCCTCTCAGTAGCCTATATTAGACAGAGTACAGTGACAGGGCTTTTGGTCTAAACACATAGGTCATGGTTTGGAGGCCCCGTATCTTGTTAGTGAGAAACCATTGTGGTCTCTCCAGTTGCTGCAGGAGTCTGGTGAGATACATGCAGAAGGGAGCATTGTACTTTATTAATGGTCTGATTAGGGTTGGGTAAAGTGGGGTTATAGCATCCTTAGGCCTGGATGCAATGCCTTTACTTATGATATGCACAATGTAGAAGGCTTTCCTTACCACCGTGGAATCCTGGTGGTCAAAGGTCAGATTGCTGTCAACCTGTGTTCCCAGGTCTCTCACCACTGGGTTTGAACTTAGAGGGATGCTGTCAATATTGTAATTAGTGGGAAATTCTGCTTTGCCAAATGGGATAATAGTGCACTTTTTTGTGTTTAGGTTTAGACCATGACTTTATCAACAGTCATTTGTTTGTGTTAGCCCCTCCTGTAATATGTTAACATTGTTGAGGGACTCAATGATTGCACCTAGTTTATGATCATCAGTGAACTTAGTAAGCCAAAGGCTGTCTACTTTTGGTTTGATGTCTGAGAAATAGATTCCAAATAGTAAAGGGCCCAGTACAGATCCTTGCAGTATGCCACTGGTGATGGGTCTCCTGGTAATCTTTGACAGTATATGTTCTGTTAGTGAGCCAATTAGCTACCTATCTAGTGATGTAAGGGTTAGGACCTAGCTGGGTGAGTTTTTCAGTGATACGATTGTGTCAAAGGGAAGGTCGGAAGCAAATATAGCTATTTTGTTGTAGCAAGATGTACATTTTGCTTTAAGGGCAACTTTAAGGTTAATTACTGTGGGGGAAGCATATAGAAGAGAGGGTAAGATGTGTATGGTTGAGAAGAGTTTTCTACTGGCCTTGGTAAAGTAGGACTTTGATCAATAAAGGGTGCTCAGTTTATGATGAGTTGTTGAGATGGAGATCAATTTTTAGGTATTTGTTGATTATGACATCAAGAAGTTTGGTATGGGTGACAACATGAAGGGGAGTGGTATTGCTAGAGGTTATGATAAAGGAGTGTTTTTGTTCTGAGATATTTTTGGAGTAAAGAGCATAAGTTTACTTCTGATAGGACTGAGAAGTAGCTGGGAGTTTGATGACCATGATTCAATAGAAGAGAAGGAGACTTGTGTGATTTTTTTGGAGAGTGGAAAGGTTAGGTACAAAGTAGATAAGGGGAGAGTAATCTGTATATTGAATTAGGGATGCATGCTTAGAGGCTTTCTGGAGTGAACTGATATATATATTAAATAGTAGAGGACCTGGGATGGATTCTGCATTACCCCAGTAGAGGCTGGAATGAAAGAAGAATAGATCTGCTGCCATTTGACTGCTTGTTTTCTAGCTGAGAGGTAGTTGTAAAACTATAATAGTAATGTTTGGCACAGTTTGAGGGGAAGAGAGTTGATTAAGGAGTTTCTGGTGTGGGGCTGTATCAAAAGCCTTGCACAGGTCTAGGAAGATGGGGAGACTAGGAGACCTATGTTTCTTTCACAATTAATAGTATCTGTGAAGTTAAGATGGGCTGTCGTGCTATGATGAGGTCTAAAATCATGTTGTGTGTTTGAGATAAGGTTATTTTCAAGAAGGTAAGAGAGAAGCAAGTGTGATTATATCTTTGTAGTAAATTTGCAAGTGGGGACAGTATAACAATGGGCCTGTAGTTAGATAATTTGGTAGATATACCATATTTATGAAGGGGTATTATATAAGATGTTTTCTAGAAGGAGGGGATCATGTTCTCTCTGATCAAGAGATTTATGAGAATAGAAACTGGCTATGCTAAGGCTTCGGCTGTTATTGAGAGGTATTCTGCTGGAAGTTTGTCAGCTGCTAAAGTTGTAGGTTTCAGGTTTTTTAGATATCTTTTTAGTTTGGCTGTGGGAGTAGTTTGAATTGAAATAGTATATGATGGGTTTGTGGTACTGTTGGGAGGGTAAGAATTGAGAGGTTGTTATTCAGGAGTTAAAGTATAGTTTGAATGAATTGAGTGTTGAATTCATATCCGGGTATTAAATTCTTTTATTTAAAAAAAAATAAATATTACAAATGATACCAAACTTTTTCAAACTTGGTACAAAATGATACAAAACTTCTACAGATTTGACAAATCTTAGATTCTGTATCATATGTAAAAAGTGTGAAAAAGTTCTGCATTCATAATAGAATGAAAGTGCTAATGTTAATAAAATTACTCAGTACTTGAATAAGCAAGTCATGTATGAATATTTTATTTGTTTTTGATACATGTGTAGTCACCTCAGTATAATCAATGAACATTGCTAGATCATATTCAGATTGGGGGATGTATTTGCTTATTATTCAGGTAAATGTACTGACACAAAACAATCATACCTCTCAACCTCTTAGTCCAAGAAATTTGGACAAAGCCTTACATAATGGGGGCAAAGGCCCAAAAATAGGGACTGATTTTAAATATTGCTCTTACAAACTTAGAAAGTATATAGAATAACAAGGTTTGAGTTGAAATGTCTTTTCTAAAGCATATGAAGTCTGAAACTCAAATGTATGTCATTATTTAATGATTATATTCCTTAGATCATCCCAGAGATTTGCCGGAAAACTACAAATTTTATGAGGAACAGACTGAAATTTTGAGGCAAAAATCTGGGCATTCTATGAAAATCTGTACTGTTGAGAAGCATGATAAACAATATGTTCAAGAATAGCATTAGTAGAAAGTTTGGAAATAACTTACCATAAATTGTATCAAACATGACACGCTATCATTAAATATCTAACTTGATCAGCATGTATTGAAGGCAAAGGTCATTCCTAAGTCAGAAAATAAATCATGAATTACGACTGTTACATTACCAAGGCAGTTGCTCTGTAAGAAATAAGTGATAACATTTAGCAAAAAACTGCCATCACTCAAACAGTTCAACTAAAATTTTTAATTTGCCTTTAAGAGCACACTGCATCCTAGGCCAGAAACTGTACCACATACTTTCATATATAGAAAATTAAAGAAAGAGTACTGACAAAGAGCATACTATAGACAAGGCATACGAGTGCCATAGTTAAAACAAAGTAAATAATAAGCTAGGGAGCACACAACAGTGAATGATACCTAGGGTAACTGCAGCACATCCTAATGAGTACTTTTTTAACAGATACATGCGTAGCATTACAGGTACTACCAGTAGCACTGCTTATATGGTCATAGGGATATTTTGCAGATACCTTAATGGTTATGGACATCACCTGGGTGCAAAGGCCCTGTGTTTCTAAAGTATAGCTAAACAGCCCACTTATGCTGTGCTGATGAGGCCAGAAGAAGGCCAAAATATTCATATCCACAGCTAGTGGGATTTGGCTTTATTGGCCTGAATACAGCCACAAAAACTTAAAAAGTAAACAGGAAAAAAGTCATCGACATTCAAAGCCATATAACTGAAACACTTGATGTCCTTAAGGGTTCATTTGCATATATTCCATGGGCCACTATTACAGGAGGTTTAAGCTAACATGCAGTGAAAACTCTAGCTTGGCTAGTTTATTATTGTAGTTTTTACTGATTGGTTTGTCTGTGTGACCTCTTTACTCTTTCACCCTGTCATACTATTCCTCTAGTATTCAAAATTGCCAGTACAATCAAGAAATCTAACTCATTAAAGGACACCAAAACTACTTGCAATCCCTTTATAGCAAGAAGAGGGCAAATTCCTACTTTCAATTACTAACAAAGGAAATCAGATTGAGAACTATAAAATCCATGTCTCTTTGAAAACTACGGGATCTGATCCAAGAGTATGTAATGACTTTTTATGAAAATTTGGTATTATAAAGTAAGATAACATTTGCCCTAGGGACATAATTATACAACGGAAATGAAAAAATGTTAATGACTGCAGCTTGTTCTAAATAAGACTAATGACAGTACATCAAATTAAGTGGTTATTATTATTTTATAATTTATTCTTGTCCAAATTGGCACATAATGGAACCATAGTGATCTGACCTTGTTTCTTTCTTTCTAATGATTCCTTTTACCTTTACACCTAACATTATGACATAATTTTGCCCTTCCTTATCATTGAATGCCTTGCTGCCATTGATGTACACATTCAGTGTGATGAATTTTCTAAGTTCTTGAAACTGTTTTCAGTAAAGATTTCAAAATAGATCATTTACCTGTGATTGTTGCAAGTTCCTAGACAGATTTTTTATGATCCTGTTCACTATTAGTGGTTAACTTATTTGTATTTTTAAAGGAAAATTCGTAACTATATCTAAGAATAGGCAATAAAATGATCCATTGTTCTTTTCATTCATTCATTTATTCATCCATGTTTTGATACTTGTGTATTATTTTCAAGGTTATGGGGGGAGCTTGAGGCTATTTTGTCACCAGGGGGCACAAGGCAGTAAACTGGACCTGTGGATGATCTCAATCCATTGTAGGATGCATACACACATGCGCGCGCACACACACACACACACACACACACACACACACACACACACACACACACACACACACACACACACGTGGATGCGTGATACATCCACATTTATGAACAATTTTGGGTTCGACAATTCACCAATTTACCTAACATGATTGGTAAAACAAAAAGAGAGACTTGCAATTCTCCCTTAGTACTTTTGCCTAACAAAACTACTTGAAAACACTTTGAGTGGACAAAACAGACAGACTCGTAAGTGTCAACCTATTCATTGAAAGTGGCATATCCTGTTTGCAACACATCCTTCTTCCAAGTCATTGTTTGTTTGCTTTCTCAGTGCTGTACACTGTAATAAACTAGTGAGTAAAAACATTGCCACCTGCCACATAAGTTCATAGATCCTACATGCAATCCACGTTTGCATCGCTCCCCTGGCATGGGTCAAAATACAAATGGCAAAACACTTGGAATAACCATCATCTGCTATGTAAGCAGACTGTCTGGCAGTTAGTGCAGAGGATTAAAGTTTTGCAAGGTCATTTTTTTATTTATTTATTTTTGTTACTAGGGTAAAGGACTGATCAAAACTAACCAGCTAAAAGTTTAGCCTGGATTACAAACTATTGTCCAGAAAAGTTAAAAGAGATATAAACCAGGCATTTACTTAATCAGACAGTGTTCTGGGGAAATTAGAAAACTGAGTTAGGCTTCTCAGTGGTCTCCTGGCTTACATGCTTAGTAACTACTTACAAACCTATGAAGAGATGTGATACAAATTTATAAAAGTACTGTTTCCTCTAAAGTAAGTAATACCAGAGAAGCACAACATTTTTACTTTAAACAGAGGACAATCTCCATACATAACTGGCACATTTCATGCTAACCAAAAAAACAAGGCAAAGTAAACCACAGCTCTTGAGTTTTGTCACTAATTAATGAAAGTCTGCTTCACAGAAGTTACATTGTCTGCAGGTTATAATGCACTGATATTTGGGCACAACTGCATTTGACGAGTTAAGATAAAGCCCTTGTCCTTGGCTTATGACAGCTGTTACTTGCTATGGACTACTAATATAAATGATAGTTTAAAACAGACATACTGATTACATTTTCACTTTGTTAAAGCATTCCAACTAGTATGTGAGGAAGTCTATTCCATTCTTTAATTCAGTTACCTGCAGAAGTTGTCATATATTACTATATTTCATACATAACAATCTACAGCATATTACTCAAATATGTTGAAACAGACATATTATATATAACACATTGCTAGCTGCAACAGACATTGCATACTTTTAAGTGCATATTATGCATGTAACTTTATACATCATTTTCTGTTTCAAGATATCCACATCCCTATATATCAGGTAAGACATGCTTTATCTTTCAACCTGCACTGCATTGTAATATTCTATACTTTAAACAGTTGTGACCATTTTGTAATGTCTTTTTCTGCATAATGTGTTATCTAATGCACTAAAGTAGAACTAAGACATAACATAACAATATAGTTTTACTAAAGCACAAAGGTCATAAGAATCGTGAGGAGAAATATCAAATCAAGGATCACACATAGAATTCTGAGATTGTTTTATGAGACTTGACAAGCATGGGACATTTCTGTCATCATAATGTCATAAATAGTGACACAGACTCTTACTTACCCATGATAGCTGTCATCATGGCAACAGTGTGCATGCGTGCGTGAGAGGACTGATGGGGAGAGTTTACATTGTTAGTGAGTACAAGCTCCTGCCACTCCCAGGTAAACTAGCAACAGGTTAAAGGCAGCAATTAGTATAAATAGGATCAGTCTGACAACCAGATGCTAGTCTGCAATTACAGGTCTCCAGGTGACAATCAGCAGTCATTAACCAGTGGAGAAAAGCTTACAAAATTCTTAAACTGCGGTAATTTACTTACATAATTTTATGTTTAGATTTGTATATATCTATATCCGTATCTATATATAGAGAGAGATATAAATATATCATTCATATATAAATATATATATATATATGTATATAAAGTTATAGATATATACAAGTGCATACAAGTAGATACATAAAATTGCATGTGTATGTCTGTGTTTGTATTATGAAAGACAGCACTACACCATGTAGTATAGCAACATATTTGATATGTTTCATAAAATTAAGAAGGATTATACTTTTCTGCTTGTATGTTTCTGTATGTGTTCAGTCGGGAGTCAAGATGGACTTCTATGCAGATATCATTTAAATTAGAATGAAATGGTTAAATATTTTGTAAGTCATTTTGATAGCTGCATTACAACTTAGCAAAATACGGCACTGTGTATAGACATGCCTGACACTTTTGGAATCGGTGGTTATCAAATAATTTACTTAGAACACAGTCTCACCAAACCCTTTTCAAAATTAAATTAAATATTAGGTCCTAAATTAACGGTGTTAATCATTGTTATCTTTTTTTCAGATGGGAAGAAATTGCCCTTAATTACAGTAAGTATATGTCCCATTATGTCAACAAAATATATAGACATATGTTGTTCATCCTTTGTTCATTGTTGCTAACATTTAAGTGGACTTATTTGACATTTAGTTTCTCTGCAGATTTGTAATGAACAGTTGCATAAGACTGTTTAAAACTTAAAAACAGATGTTTATTACATGCGGAATTGTATTGTGAGCTGTTTCAGTAAATTCATAATTCTAACATAGAGCAGGGAAAAGTGGATCAGAAGAAAAGCATAAATTATGAACACTCTGTAGCAGAAACTGTATAAAGACAGACTGCAAGAGTTTAACATTTACAGTTGTGAAGAAAGAAGGCAGCCGGAGGTCATTACTCAAAGTTTTAAGTATGTTAAGAATATCACTAGTGTCCAAGTTACTAGCATCTTTAAAAACGTATATATATATATATATATATATATATATATATATATGTGGGTTACCTTCAGTTTACTGACAATCCGCTTCCCTGAAACCCAGTTTACCAATACGTTAAATCACTGACATACACAAAGCCAACGTTTCCCGAATGGTAAGTAAACACTTGGCTATCCCAATGGAAGAACTACCCGAAGAAAACAAACCCACCGATGTGGGGGGCTATACCCACCACAGCCCCCTATGTGGGGGGCTTTGCCCCCCACACTCCCCTTACTAAATATATCAACTCTGAGAATGCACTACTACAGGGTAAGGGGCAAAGTTCAAGTAGATGGCCAAGTGTTCACTAACCATGTGGGTAACGTCGGCTTTGGGAATGTTGGTAATTTGAAGTGTCAGGTGAATGTGTGTCAGGGAAGTGGATTATCGGTAAACTGAAGGTAACCCATATATATATGTGTATATATATATATATATATATATATATATATATATATATATATATGTCTATGTTGGGAGGAGTCCCTCTATATAAGTCGACTAATACCTCTGAACTCTACAGATTTTCGTAGAATGTTCAGATTTTTGCCTCATATTTTTGATATGTTCCTAATTAAAACTATGCTTTTTTGACAAATCACTGGGATAATCTAAGGATTAAAGTCACTAAATAATGGCATTCATTTGAGTTTCAGACTTCACATCCTTCAGAAAATGCATACTAACACAAATCCTGTTAGTCTAACAACTTTCTAAGTTTAGAAGAGCAATAATTAAAATGTACTCCTATTTTTGGGCTTTTGATCCCCCAATTGTGTCAGCCTTTGTCCAGATTTCTTGCACTAACAGGTTGAGAGGTATGAAGTCAAATGTTAATTTTGCCAAAAGCTTTTCTGTCTGTCTCACTTGGTCAACAGCTCTGTTGAGCAACAGTGCCAATGTGAGATTGCTGAAACAGTGGACTTGGTGAACATACCCTTTCCCACTATTCTGCTGTTTCAGAGTTGGTATATTAAAGTAACGGGGGATGCAGGGGGCTTGCTTCCTGCAAAAATCAGTATTTTATGATTTGAGTTCTCTTAAGTTTATGTCTTGGAGCATGCATATTTTACTGTTAATGTCTTGGGTTTCAGTGTTTTGTGGATGATAATCACTGCTGCTATATTTAATTATTTTGCATATTGCCATCTGTCCCCTTTAGATGATCGAAGTTTACAACTTTGAATTTTATATGGCCAAGACCATATGATCGAAGTTTTAAAACTTTGAACGTTCTGAATGGAGCTCTCTATACAGCATGGAATGGGAAATGTTCCATTTTCTTTGCTGTAGTGCGATCTTGGAGGAGTTGGTATATTTAAATAGCAGGGGGTTTGGGGGGGTTCAGGGGGCTTGCCCCCCCCCCCAAAAAAAACATCCAGGAAAATTTTTTGTCTTGTTTTTGTTTTTCTTTCAGGTGTTCGAAGTTTTGAAACTTTTATCATATGGTCTCGGTCATATGAAATTTGAAGTTTTAAAACTTCAGTCATCTGAAGTAGACCCATTGCCATACATACACACACACACACACACACACACACACACACACACACACACACACACACACACACACACACACACACATACACACACACACACATATACATTTTTTTTTTTTTACACAGGAAGACCTGGATTACTTATAAAGGAGGCTTAAGGAATAACAGGATCTTTGACTCTGTTGCCAAGATCATTTATTCGACTGTTGAATCACTTACTATTTAAGGAACAAGTTATACTAATGGAATTATAAATAGGCAAACTATGATAAACAAATAGTTGTAACACTATTAACATGATGAAAAGAATGCCATGACTTTCAGTTAAATCAGAATTTTTATCTAAACGGCAACATAAGAACTCTATGTGCAAAACAAATGCCATGTAACATTCAAGGCATTAGTATATGATTTCTAAGCAGGGCCATTGTTAGAATTTTGGGGGCCCCCAGCACATGTCAAGCTGGGGATCCCCTGGCCACTTCTATTCTAAGTATCATCCTGCCACCACCACCTCTACCGAACAACCTTTTAGTTATTGCTGCAAACTTTTAGGACTATTATGCACAGACTGACATGTAGCTTCAGTCAGTGCTCTTACATTACAACAGGACTGTGCATCACACTATGGTGGCCCACCTCACAGAAGGACATTCACAGTTACTGGCATTTAGATGCAACAATCATACATTACAATGACTCTATGTACGGTGTTGGATAGGTGAAATGGCGCCCTAGGTACTACCTACTGTTTCACCCGACCAACACACACACACACACACACACACACACACACACACACACACACACACACACACACACACACACACACACACACACACACACCCTCCAGTGCTCTCCTCTGTTTCCTCCATCCTGGCGTCCCCATACCATGCACATTACTTTTTCCTTCCCTTTCTAAAATTTTGCCTTAACTCTTTAGCTTTTTCAAAAAGCCATGGCTTCCTATGTGCTACAAAGTGTATTTTATTTTATTATTATTTTCACTCAACCTTTTCATCCAGTGATGGCTTGAACATAAATTATGATTAAGGAAAAAATTTCACTGTAGGTGTTCAGCTTTTGTTTTCTTTGCATTCTTTCAGCACACCTTTCCTGACAAAAACAGTACAGTAAAGTCAATTAAGCCAGGGTCAGAAGCTAATAGGATTATATATGCTCTGCGATGCATTTTGGAGTATTTTCCCAACATTTTTAATTCATTGGTGGCCTAAAAAATCGTGAGTATGAAGAGATTCAGTCTTATTTATTTTTTTTTTCTTTCAAGGAAGACATAAGTTGTGCCCTAGACCTAATGTTCAAAGCTGACACAATAGTAGCTCACAATAAATAAGCTGCTGTGAGGATGCACAGATCCTATCTGGAAATAATGGCTGCCTCCTTACCCCCCCTCCCCAAAACAAAAAGACAGTCACTGCCTGTGCATCCCTCTGGTGTTAGATTAGGATGAAATCAGAGGTTCAAATAGCCAAAGTCATGTATAGCATGTTACCGCTGTCATACGTATAAATAGCATGCCTCCTCACTTTTCACCCCTAACACCCAAAGCCACCTGTACACGTCTGATGTGTGAGTGTGAGGAAAGTGAAAAAAAAATGATTACAGTAATGTACTCTACTTTGTTGCTCACAGATAGTACAATGCCCCATACACAAGCTATAGTAACCTTTGTATACCTCTGAGTTTGTGAGAAATGTAAATGAAATAATGATCTTTCAGCCATGGTGGTACAGCGGTAGCACTGTTACCTCACAGCACGAGGTTCTCCTGTTCGATTCTTGGCATGGCTCGGGAGTGCCTTCTGTGTGGAGACTGCATGTCCTCCTCGCGGTTGGGTAGTGTTCAAAAGACATGCGTGCATAAATGGGCGTGCCTTCATTGAAGGTTGGGCATCAAGCTGGCACCTCGGCATTTCGTAAAAATCTACTTCCAATCATTAGTGGACCGGAGTTCTGTTGCGGCGACCCCTTACCAGGAAAAAGCCAAAAGACAAACAACTGTCCCCATCCCAAACACAAACTATAATGACCTCCTGTGCACACCTGTAAGTTCTGACTCTTTCAATTAAAGTAGTAATGACTACACAATCCCCAGCCCCCATAAAAACTACAGCAAAAAAAAACATTTCTAAGCTTGTTTCCTGCCTTTCCTGTAACTAGTCTAGTCCAGATACAGATTTGCTGTAACCAGGACTGTTTGTAAGCTTCTGAGCCCACTAAGTCTTTCTGTGTTGGAGGGAAGCCTTCTAGCTTATCAGTGGAGTGTTAAGTACTAGGTAGCCTATCTATCACAAGAGTGGTTTCTGGCCCAGAAATTGTAGTTTATTGGCAGTTTGGGTGGTTTTTCCATCTCTTTCAACTTTCTGGTTTAAAAGCCCGCACTTGCACTTGTTTCCCACATTTTCTGTATCTAGTTTAGTCTATATACTGTTTTGCTGTATCCAGTACTGTTTGTAAGCTTCTGAGCCCACCAAGCCTTTCTGTGTTGGAGGGAAGCATTCTAGCTTATCCTTGGGAGAGGTAAGACTAGGTAGCCTATCTACCACAAGATCCAGGTACAGATTCTTAGTTTTAGCACTTGAATTTGCTTATTCATTCTCAGCACTTGTTCAGAACTTGCTGTTAGCATTAAATAAGCTACAAATTACTGCAGCACTCAACCTTCCTCTTTACCTAGAGGAAAACAGTTTTTGTACTTACTTTCCTCACTTGCTTAGAGAAAAACAGCTCTTATACTCACTTTCCTCACTTGTCTAGAAGAAAGTAGTTTCTTTATTCAGGCATGTCCAAGGGTCAGCTCCCATTGTTCTCTCCTGTCTATCTGATGCATCTGGGCATCTTGTGGCAATGTAGCAATTGCCTGATGTACACAGACAACCCTCTCCTCGTACCAACCAACACCACAACCTGTGAGAGATGCACTTATCTAGCCAAACTGGAGGTAAAGCTCTCTCCAACCAAAACTGAACTTGACAGTCAAGAGGAGAAGGTAAACACTTGCACCATACCACACTCATCACATAGTCCCACCAAACCTACACCACCAAAATCCACACATAGAAACACAAAAACATTTGCAGAGGCTCTTAGTAATAATCTAATCAAGCAACAGAGACGTAAAGCAGAAATTGGAAGCAACCTCCACTCCCCAACATAACCCAAATGACACATAACAAAAAACGAGCCCAACAAGGGAAACAACTAAGAATAGAAAACAAACAATCCCAAAAGACGGCTGGATACACTCCAACTTTATTCACCGCACAAAAATCCAGTGACTAAGCACTTGTGCCAATTATTTGGCTTCATCAGAGTCATTGGATGACACAAATACAATCATTTATATGGCTACACCAATCAAGGTGTTGGCCAATCATAAAAACATAAATTTAAATATCATTAAATATGAATTAACAAATACGCATCAACTACTTGATCAATACCTATGATAAACGTAATGTTAAAAAGTCTCCTTTTTATCTAAAAATGAAATAGGATAATAAAATAATAAAATCACTTGCATTAAAGACAAATTTCACCAAGATTTGTTGTGGATATATAACTAAATATTAACACCAAAAATTTGTCATAAGGCAACTGATGTACGGAACAAATGAGCAAGCCCCATTAAACATTGAAAGCCATCTACAAGCCCCTAAATAACATTGGCTCTCTGTTTCAAAACAGAAATAAATGAAATGCCCTCATTTAGTCCTGGTGGATGCATGACATTAAGCCTAAGTTGCCACCTAAATTCTTTGTTTTCAACCATAAGTTTGTTGTCTCCTCCCCTGTCACTTGGTGCAACTTGATCTATGACAAAGAAGATAAATTTCTTAAAATTGGAACAAACAGTGCTATGACCAAACAATGCATTGTGTACATCTTTTGTTTTAATAGCTCTCAAGTGTTCCCCAATTCTGTCTTTAAGCCTACGAATTGTTTTGCCCACATAGAAAGCATGACAGCTGGCACGTTGTCACATATACCAGCATGGTTGTATTACAGCTGCATCTGTCTGGGCATGAAAGGGCATAATCATAACCATGTATTGCCACATAGAGCCCGTCGTTAATGTTGTTGTTTGTATTTCGGCTTTTTCCCTGTAAGGGGTCGCCACACTCCAGTCCACTAATGATTGGCAGTAGATTTTTTATGAAACGCTGAGGTGCCAGCTCGACGCCCAACCTTCAACGAAGGCATGCCCATTTACTCACGCATGTCTTTCGAACGCTATGCAACTGCGGGGAGGACATGCAAACTCCACACAGAAGACACTCCCAAGCCACGCCGGGAATCGAACGGGAGAATCTCTTGCTGTGAGGTAACAATGCTACTGCCATACCACCGCGGCACAGGGCCGACAATATCTATATGACCACACTTGAACATTAACGAATTGCGCCATCTAAAGTTGTTACCTTCTAACATATTTTTGATATTTCTCCCCCTACTGAATACAACCTTAGGTTGAGACCCCAACCTTTCTTTAGTATGGTCATCAAATCATACCTGCCATATTCTGTTAATCACTTCAATTAGTGATGAACTCAAAAAGTTGCATTTCAAAACAAATACATCAGAGTTTTCTTTCTGGCCTACACAAACTATATTGGTACCTGATGTCAGTATGGGAGAAAAAGACGTAGGTCTTTTTTCCACAACCTCACGTCTCATGCTCAGTAGGAGTTTTAAAGGGTAACCTCTCTCCAGAAACATCCCTATAAGGGAATACATTTCTTTCAAAAATGTTTCGTTATCACTAACAAGCCTTGACAGCCTCACCATCTGCCCTTTAACAATGCTTTTTCTCTGGTGATATGGGTGACAACTATTGTAATATAATAAAGAATTTGAATGGGTTTTCTTCCTATGAATATTACTCTGTAAACCTATGTCAGTTTTCTTCAGATGGATGTCAAGAAAATCAATTTCCAATGGGTGCCAAGTATGTGTAAATTCAAGAAAGATAGTGGTACTATTCAAGTAATCTACAAACGTTTTTGCATTATGTTAGCTTCTTTTCCATAGAATTAGAATGTTGTCAAGAAATTGGTTATATAACGTGATTTTATCCATAACTTCAGAAGGAAAGATAAATGTTCTTTCCCAGTGTAGCAAAACTAGGTTTGCATAAACAGGTGTGAATTTAGCGCCCATGGCTACACCAGCAATCTGGTGGAATAGTTCACCCTCAAAACTTAGGTAATTGTTCCTGAGAACCATTTCCATGAGTTCTACAAATACATTTACTTTAGTTTTGTCTATCTTGTCACTCTTAAGAAAAGATTCTCTAAAATAAGTCAAACCTTCATCATGAGGGATGACTGTGAATAAATTTACCACGTCAATGGTAAGAAAAGAGTATTGACTTGAATTGTTTGTTTCAGACACTCCAAGCAATGCCATGAATCTCTTAGTGTATGCTCAACCTCGCTGACCACACATTGGGATCCTGCATCAACAAATGCTGCTAAAGGTTCTGTCTTGGAACCCTTTGCTGCCACTATAGGTCTAAATGGCGGGTTGTTAACATCTTTGTGGACTTTGGGGATCCCAAAGATGACTGGTGTGATGGGGTGAAACACACTCAGAAATTGAATTTCATTCTCATCAAGGGCTCCTTGGTACAGGGCATCAGATAAATGCAAATCTACTCCAGTATAGGCCCTATTAATTTCACTTCTTGACAATCTATTGTATGTTGTGGTGGCATTCAAAATATCATGCATTTTAGATACATAATCGATATGGCCCATGATAACAACGCCTCCACCCTTGTCTGGCTTCATAATTCTCAATTCTTTACTCTTAGCCAGATTTAACAGGGTTAGTCTCTCTTCATAACTTAAATTCACATTGCACATGGAATGTTTTTTATTTTGAATTAACCTCCTAAATTCTTTTTCATACATTCTTTCGAACATTATCACACCCCTATGATTCGGGGGAATAAACAAACTTTTTCTTTTCAGTGCTACAGTTGTGTTCAAACTTGTTTTGTTTTGTTCATGAAAGAACATTCTTGATTTAATTGTCTTGTATATAATTTCAAACTAGTAAAAACATCAGCTACATCCAAGTTAAAAGATGGCACAAATGCAGTTCCTTTACTAAATAATTTAAAATGTACATCCTGTATGACTAAATTACTGAAATTGCAAATGCAAAAGCCATGATTCCTAATAATATCACGCATCATACCATTAGTATGCTCAGATAAACTAACCAACTCAAAACTGTCAAAATTTTCCATAGACACATAGCCCACAGACTCAGTGTGCCAATAAACCACAGTCCATAAGGCAAAACAACGTACCCAACACACTAGTCACAGGTGACTCTATAGTCAGGCACACTAATGTCCCACTCACCAGGCTTAACAAGGAGAAGGTTACTGTCAGCTGCCTGTCGGGTGCTAGGAACTGCCACATAACCCACGTACTCAGGTCTCTCCACAACAAGTACAAATATAATACAAAAGAATTTTAAGAGATTTTTATTCTTTGTTATTGACAGAATTGCATACTACAATAATAACAAAGGTGGTGATGACAACACCTTACTTGAGGCTAAAGAATGTTTATGGCAATTACGGCTAAATGCAAGTTCTAGCCCTGGTATTAACGAACACATTTCTATATCAAGTATACAAAAGTACAAGTCTCAATTTATTTGATCTTGTATGTATTAGGTTAATATCTGATAATTTAATGTTTTAAATATTTTGTATAACAATATGAATTTTTATGTTAGTAGGAAATTTTTCAATGAATGATTTTATGCTGGATTGTATAACAATTATTTATTTTTAATAATTATTTAGATTTATATTATTACCTAGATATTTACATATGTATTTTTAATTTTTATTTATTGGTATTACATATACATAGTTTTTGACAAGAAGGTTTTATTACATTTATAAATTAACAAGTTTGCACAAGTCCTGGCTGTTTATGTTCATTTTTGATGTAAATATTGCTGATTGTACCTTTTAAATGAAGAATTTTTAGCTGTGTAGGTAATAATTTGTTTAATTGTTTAATTGTTCAATTATCCAATTTATATAAGGATTTAAAAAGAGGTTCAACACAAGGATTGTCAGTACTCTGAAGATGCCCTGATGTGTGTGGGTGAAAGCGCTTAGTACAATTTTGGTTAAATAAATAAATCGGTGGTCTGCAGCTGCTCCTGGTTCGCCTTTTTGTTTTACTAGTTCTGGAAGTTTGTTTTTAAGTACAAATATGACTCTGTCATTGTCCATGTTTGTGAGAACGATCTGAGACGTACCTCCCCGCACTATATGAAAAGAGACATGGAAGAGCTCTCCGATCTTGTAGCCCAGGCAGGTATAATCCTAGCCCTGAATAGCATCCTGCCATCATCTAGAATGATACTGCAGTACAAGGATAAAATTATTGACTTCAACAATTAGCTAAGTTTCTGGTGTCATTCTAAGGGGATCCAGTATCTGTCTGCTTGGGACAACATGGTTGACAGACCACGATGCTTTGCCAGAGATGGCCTGCAACTGTCGCCCTTGGGATTCTGGATACTGGCTAAGGGTCTTTCCACCCCTATAGTGCCTTTTTTAGGCAAGGTTCAAATGACAAATTCACCAACGTAACAGGAACAGGCAAGGAAAAACTGAGGGTAATGCTACTCAATGCTAGAAGTCTAAATTTCAAAATGCACTCACTCGAGGCACTCCTTAAAATGGAGAACATTGATATCTGTGCAGTGACTGAGACCTGGTTCAAGGGTCTAGAGAGCACACCTGTATTACCAGGCTATAACTCATACCGCACTTTTCGGCCATCTAACCTGGACCAGAACACCAAAGGTGGAGGTGTGTCCATATTCATTAAGGATATCCACACCTCCAGGCTAGTTGCACAACATAATGCAACTGAGGTTATCCAAGTGCAACTAACTCTGGGCAAAACTGCAATCCAAATTGTAGTTTGTTACAGATCCCACAGGATTCCCACTCCTCTTTTCTTGATATACTGGAAAATATTAGGGTTCAACCAAACACCCTAATAATGGGAGATTTCAACTACCCCAATATTAACTGGGAAAACTACTCATGTACCAACTCCTTCACTCAATGCTTTTTGGAATTCATAAATTCCAATGCCCTGGATCAACTTATCCACACCACCACCAGGGGCATCAATATCCTAGACCTAGTCATTACCAACATGAGTGACTGGTGTTCCACACCTGAAGTCAACTCCTCGTTGGTCAGATCCGACCATAAGCTAATCACCCTAGATATCCAGATCCCACCCCCACCCACCATTAAGGAAACCATGGTAAAAATTTTCTTCAAAGCCAGCTTCATGCTTCTTAAGACAGAAGTGGCGAACTTCATGACACCTATGCAGATGGACAATACAGTTACGACTGCTGAATCCTACATATATGCACTCTATAAGCACTTACACGAGTGCATGGATCGTGCTTTCCCAAACAGAACCAAGACGTTATCCTCCAAAAAATGAAGCCAATCTGGTGGTCCCCTGCCATAAACAAACTCTACAACAGATGGAAGAAACTGTTGCAAAAGAGAGTAGAAGCCCATGAGTGGAGGAGCTCCCTGGTCAGCCTCAGTAAGAAGCTGAGATCCCTTAAGATCCCCAAAGCTAGCTATGAAAACAAAATTGCCACTGATTCTAAGTGCAACCACAAAGCATTCTATAGCTATGTCAAGAATCTCAATGGCAACATCCAGATCTCCTCTGAGTTACAGCAGAATGGCACAGAAATTACAGAACAAACTGATATTGCCAACATCCTGGCAGCTAGGTTCAGTGCTACTTTTACCCCCCTCTCATACTCTAAAGGGCCCATAGCTATACAGGAAGAATGCATAGTCCCTGTAATCACATCTATGCAGGTAAAAGCTGCAATCTCTAAAACCAAAAACACAGCATCCATGGGACCGGACAATATCCCAGGCTGCGTTTTACATGAACTTCAGAACGAACTGGCTCCCGAACTAAGCACCATGTTCAATCATAGTCTCACATCAGGCTTTGTGCTCACTGAATGGCGCACAGCAACAGTTATCCCATTCCACAAAGGGGGAGCCACCACAGATCCTGGGAACTATCACCCTATTAGCCTGATGAGCCTGGTCTGCAATATCATGGAACTCATAAAAAAGACTTTGGTAACCTCCAAACTCTGGACTCCACCCAGTTCAGGTTTGTGAAAGGCAGATCATGCTTTCTGAACTTGATCGACTTCTTTGAGGCAGTCACCAAAGCCGTAGACAAGAGAAAGGTGGTTAACACAGCCTATCTTGACCTCGCCAAGGCTTTCAACACCATCCCGCATTATAGCTAAACTCAGTAAACTAGGTATAAATCCCTGTGTCACAAGATGGGTTGCCAACTGGCTCACTGGCAGAACCCACATTGTAAAAGCTGCAGACTCCAAATCTGACTTCAAACCAGTGACAAGTGGAGTACCACAGGGTTCAGTCCTGGGACCTCTCCTGTTTGGTATCTACTTCTCTGAAGTACAGGCTAACACAGAAGGCCTCTGGAAAATGAAGCTCGCAGATGACTGCAAACTAGGAGTCATAGTCAAGTCCCCAAATGATGTGGACATCCTACAGAAGGGCCTCACTGAGACAGATGCCTGGTGTCAGAAGCATGGCCTCAAGCTCATTGCCAAAAAGTGCATTGTCATGCCCTTTAGTAAAAACTCTGTACCCATGAACTACCACATAAACGGTAGTCTGCTTAATGCCGAATGTGTGGTAAGAGACCTTGGGACCCAGGTGGACAGAAGTCTCTCCTTTGATAATCACATTGCCACAGTAGTCAAGAAATCCTTCTATGTGGCACACCTCATCACAAAAGGGTTCTCATCCAGGAAGAAAGAGGTCATTGTTCCCCTCTACTCGGCACTCATTAGACCCATTATAGAATGCAATGCCCCTTTTGGAATGTACCTTACAAGACATCTCCAGCAGCTTGAAAGGCCACAGAATACCTCACAAAGAGGATTACTGGCCTCAAACAGATGCCCTATGCTGACCGTCTCAAAAAACTCCAGCTTTACTCTGTAGCATATCGCCTACTCTGAGGAGATCTCTGCCTAACATATAAAGCTATGTTAAACCCAGAGCTTCTGGACATGCTACACCTAAAGAAATCGAAATCCCTCTGAGCTACATGCTCTAGGGACCTAAACCTTGTCACCACAATAAACAGGACATGCTGGCGGGATAGATTGGTGTCCCAGAGACTTCTATACTCTGGAACAAGCTACACATCTATGTCAAGCAAAGTTCCTCAGTAGCACTCCAAGAAAAATCTTGATGAGTGGATGGGAAATAGGAAATATACCCCAGGGATCACTTCTGTGGCTCTACTCAACAGGGGTACAGGAAATTAACTTTCTTGGGTGGCGTAAGCCAGGGAACCTTGTTGGCTAGGCTTACTTAGGCCCTTGGGCCGATAGCCTAGTACCTACCTATGAAGCTATGAATCTTTGAACCTTCTATACATATGAGCAGGGCTGGTTTTAGAATAGGTGACGATGAGAGCAGAAGTCACCACTAAGTCTGTGTCAAAATCCATTTATGACCCACCAGACTGCTAGAAGAACTAAGTGTCTGAAAGTTTTGTGATATATTTTATGTCTTACTTTTAAAATATAATCACTTGTTAACTGCATTTTTTACTGATACTATGTCCTGACACAAATAAAAATCAGTAATATTTTTACAGACACACACACACACACACACACACACACACACACACACACACACACACACACACACACACACACACACAGAGTCATAGCAATACTGGTTCTATACTTATTTCAGCAAAGAGCAATGCATTGTACAGCACTGGTACTGCCACAGTTGATCAGTTACTGTTGTTTAGCAGTCGCCAAATAGTAGCAGGGGTAAGTCACTTTTATTTACCTCACTTAGGAGTAATGTTTAACTGTCAATGTCATTGATTACACAGACCATCCATGATTTTGCCTCATATTTTTTTCTGTCCCTTTTAAAAAGTTTGACTTGCTAGTAAATCATTCAGGATTACAGACAGTCAATAATCTAGAGACCAGAGTTTCATTTTTTTGTCCAAAAGATACCTGTGTTACTCTATTAACTTTATAAGTTAATTATAGTAATATTTAAAACATGTTCCTGATTTTGTCACTATTATTTTTAGCTTTGCGCAGAATTCTTGACCAAAGAAGTTGAGCTATAGTATCTGGTGTTCTGTCAGCAGTTATAAAACTCCCAAAACCATCCCTGAAGACTGGAAGCAACAGTTCTTTTTAGAATTCAAGGTATGCACTGAGGTCAGTCACTCTGTGTTACTGATCTCTCTAGTACTTACCTTGTTTATGTGTGTTATCAGCTTTATCCTAACAGGGTCAAATCACAGCCCTGTTCAGGTTAAATACCGTAATCAGAAAATTGCTGCTTTTTTCTCCTCATTTTTCTCCAGTCAGCAGCAGCTTTGGTGAGGCCCCTACACAGTCAAGGATGATTAAGCCCCCCCCCCCCCACCACAGCCATGGGTGTTGCAGATACCCATAACTGGTTCTGTTGTTAATTTTAGTAGAGGCAATGTCCATCAGTAGGATTTAACTAAGCAAGGGGTGCAAAGTCAGTGGTAAAATATTAATGGAATTGTGAAGTCTGTTAATTGACAAAACATTGCTACTATAACCAGAGATATTGCTGATTTTTAAAGCAGATATAAATAAGAGTTATTATTATCCACTTGCTTTAACAGACATGCTATAAAATATCAAGATAAGATAACTTGCTGTGTTTGAGGGCCCCCCCAGGACCAGGGGCCCCCCAGCGACCACAGGGTTCGCTGGTGCCTAAAGCCAGCTATGTTTCTAAGGATAACATGCAGAATCTTAACAAATCCTTATCGTATAAAAGTTTACATAAAATGCAAATCCAATTTTCTTAACAATCCTAGCTGCTCTAAGTAAGAATGTGTCTGGCAGTAAAGCACAGAAGATTATGGATGCGAGCTATTAACAAGTTCATACTGTAGACCTGGTGTTTATTCCCTTAGTTTTCATTTGCCTAATGTGTGACTTTGAGTAAGTCACTTAACCAAAGAGGACTACTTAAAAAGAAGGCCTACTGGGTTTCCTAGTTAACATTTTAATGAAAAATGTGTGCTGAGTGTCTGATGAATGTATAAGGTACTGCAAGATATTTTCAAAGGAAGTTAAAAGTAAATGCTGCTGACAGAAAACTGAGGCAAAAGTAAATTAGCTGAGACCTAAGATGAAAAAGGAAAGCAGTCAGGCATTTGTCAGTGGTGAATTCTGACTTGTACTGCAGATGAACAACAATAAAATAATATGACTGACAGAAAGAACAGTATAACATGGCAGACCTATAAATGAAGGCTTTAGTGAAAATGTCATAAGCAAATTAAAATTAGCACCTAAAGATAAATAAAAACCATGGATGGTGAATGTAAGGATGCATTGTGAGAAGATGTATCATTATAACAAGAATGAAGCTATGCAAGACAATAAAAAATGTAGGTAGTCCAGGTGAATGTAACATTAGGTCAGTTAGTATAAAAATGGCATTTAATTCTTTCTGCTCTACAAGATGTAACTAATCAAAATAACCTACTGAAGTTGGCTCCTAACACGTTAAGCCACTATAACAAGTGAGTAACACTGTCTTGTAACTATCAGAATTGTCATACATTTTGTATACTTTTAACAGATATCCCTTTGAGTGAAGCATGGGACTTTATTATTGCCTGATAAAGCTTCATGCTTTGAGTACTTTTTTGAGTGTGGTCCACTATCAGTTCAAGATTTTATAACTAGACACCCATAATCCTACATCTTCCTTGGTTTTCCATTATGCTTATTCTAATAAACTAATGGTTATAGCCAGTGTTATGAATATTTACAATGTATTCATGTCCCCATAAAGTAAAATATTGTGCAAGAAACAGCTTACTGTATGGTGCCATATAATACCTACAGTACATGATGATGAACAAAGCTGTTACACACACTTGGTATCCACCAGCTGTGATTTAAAATATATCGAGTTGTTTGCAAATATATTTAGAAAAACATAAGCAGAGTTTCCATATTTGTATAAATATATCCAAAACAAAGTGCATAGAGGTGACTTGTTTTTACAATCTCATTGGAAAGCTAACAAATGGAGAAACAGTTTAATGCTGATTTTTGGGGTCTCGCAGATGAGGATACTGAGATGTAATGGTGTTTTCTGGACAATATTTTTGCTGCAGCAAAAGTAAGACATTTCTGTATTTAAAACTAAACTTAAAATTAGGAATACATAATGTAGTTTTGAAATAGTTACCAGTGAAAAGGTAAGTCTCATCTGAATAACACTGGTCTTTTATGTTTTCCTGAACTACTTATTGTTTCGGAGATATTAACATTTATTTGATGCAAGGTATGGGAAATGGTATTCCTATTAATGCTTTCTGGCATCAAAGGCTGTAGAAAGTTAATTTTGTGGCAATTTCATGAGTATCTTGTATCACTGAAATATTTTAGTACTTGTGCTACTAAGTGAGGACACTGGTGCTGTATAGTATTCCACCCAAAGAATATTGAAGTGAGTTAAATATAGAATTAAGCAATGTGCTTATTGCAAATAGCTCCACAAAGGCAAGGATACAGAGAAATACAAAGTTCCAGTGCCCCTACAAGTCCTGAGGAATGTCATGCTATCTGTACTATACACAACCATGGCTGTCTTATTGTTCTTTTAAAAATAGGCATCAGCAATTTTATGTATATTAAACAGCAAAATAAACAGTTTAGGTAAAAGTATTGTATATAATGCATTGTTAACATGAAATGTCCCTATACACTCCAGGTCCCAAGAAACATTTTTATTAGCATCTTATTCTGTCCCACTCATGCTTGACACTTAAGTGGCACTGCCTCTGATACCCACCCATTGCCTTGCAAGTCATAAGCACATATACGTTCCATGCAGTTTTTTAGGCTGTGCCTAGCCAGGATACATGGGTGACCCAGCTAACAAGGACTCACCTGTGAGAATGACCTCCAGACCTGACTCTGTGGGTGTGCACTGATTCTTTAGTTAAACCATCATAGGGGTTAATTTTGATCACTGCTTTTCCAGCTCATCCTGTCAGACCAATTTGCCAAGTGAGGGCTCACCAGGACCACTACGTTCATACAACTAAGATCTAACAATCACATGGGCATACAAGCCTATCCACAAGAACATGTGTCCTGTTGTAAATCAAGTGCAAAATGCAACAATATACAATGATGACACTGAAATGTGGCATGCAGCAAGACAAAGATAACTGAGAAAATAAATAAATAAAAGCCTTGGCTGCTACCTGAAACCATGTCCATTGCAATACCATTTGTTACATTACCAACTGCATCACTGAAGTGAATGGGCATTGTAATGCCCATTCAGCACATTTTTCCCACTGCAAACGTGAATGGTTATATCAGTTATAACTTAGCCTAGTGATATATATTATGAATCAACATGCACAGGTAAGAAGGGCTTCACCTGGGACTTTTGTCCAGGCCCTTTAGAGTACCAATCTGTTATGCTAACAGCTGTATCCCAGAAATCGGTACCTTTTTCACTTTCTTTCTCAATGCATAACTCATTGACTACACAAACAATTACTCAGTGTGACTTGTGGTATGTAACTAGACATGTGAGAAAAAATATTGTTATACCTGTAATTTGAATGCAAGCCCTTCAAAATTCTCTTATAGTGCACTACCATCTGTGTCACTGAAGCTATAAAAATCCACACTCTCCCTTCGGCACTTTAACATTTCTCAATGCACAATTCAGTGTTTTTACAAATAATTACGTATTCCTTTATTTCCTTTTTAGCAAAATATTCACACACCGGTGAATAACTCAGTACTTCAGCTGGGAGGTTTAAATCCATGCACTGGGGGCTATCATCCTGTTTCATTACCAGCTGTACCAGTAAAGATCTGTGTGCCCTTGAAGCATCTTAATCATTGTCAGTATAGAACTCTGCGACTACAAAGAATAACTCATTCCCAACTGAGGAAAAATTAAATGCTTTACCTTGGACCAGAACCTTTACTTCTGTGGGTATCTTTCTATTGTAGTAGCACCATACCACTAAAGTAAATGCAAACTTTAATTTGTTTAAGCTTTATTGGATACAACCAGTTAATTGCAACAAAGAGGTGTCAGAAGAAAAGGATTAACTAACAGTGCCATCAGTATTGTAATATGTTTCAGTGGGCACCCCCTTCAGAAGTTGCAAAAATAATTATTCAAGACAATGATGTATAGGGTACAACAACATATAAATACAGAACTGAGGAAAAATTGTGTTTTTTTTGGGACTTTGTCCAAGACCCTTCAGGCAACCATTATGTTGCACTGCTAAAAAGGTGTCAAGTTACTTCAAGAAACTGTTCTGTTACACTGACAAGCAGGTCTTGAATTGCTGCCATAGTGCAGTTGCCAGAACATATGATGTAACAAAGCACACTTTGTTTCACTGGATACATTTTATTTATTTTATTTAACAATTGTTTACTGGAAAAGTCCAACTGAGACAGAAGTCATTTTCAGTGGAGACCTGGGGAGAAATGCTCTAGACATATCTTTGGAATGTGGGAGGAAACCAGAACACCTGGAGGAAACCCACACAAATGCAGGGAAGACATGCATACTCCACACAGAAGACACCCCAGCCAAGAATCAAACCAAAGAACCTCTTGGTGTGAGGTGACAAAGCTAACCACTGCATCGCTACACCAGCAGCCACTGGGTTATGTATTCAGAGAAGTCAAGATACAGAATATATATGAATATCGCACATACTACACCTAATGACACAATAGAATAATACTGTGAAAAACCTGATTCAAGCCTTATTTAAGTAATTTAATTCTTTGTCATCTGGACTTTTTACAGGTAGTGATTCAAAGTAAACAGATCTTGGGAAACTAATTCAACTTTCACTAACTTTAGTTCACCGAAGGTGTACATGACACAGTTTTGGGGGCATTTAGTTGAGATGTATGTAATTCTGGCAGTAGGAAGAAGTAAAATAGGCTATATCTAAATGATGAGGTTAAATTTACATGTTTATTTTTCAGTTATTACTGCAGTATGTATTGCAAATTAAATACTATGTATTTCTTGGTGCACATCAAGTGGATATGTATTTATTGGGATGCATACTTGAGCAATTAGGAATGATGTGAGGTACAGCTTTCATTCACACAACAGCAACCACCGGATTTAGTAGTCAGTAGTGCACATACTATTTCAGCATAAATAATATCTCCACTGCATATCATTCACCTGTTGCTCCCTTTTAAACACTGCACTCAGCTGGACTTCCTCATAACAATATAACATCCAGATTTTTCTTCCTGTCTGATTTTATAAATGGCATCACAGACATATTCTAGTACCATTAGTGAGGTTGTACAAATTCTTTGGGAGTGAACAGAGATATTGTGCTGCCAAAAATTTGTTTCAATACAGTTGTTGTTTCACTTTCTTTAAGCAGGCTACTTTGCATTTACAGGAGGAAATTTCTACAGTTCCTTCAAGTCACAAGTAATTTGGCACCATAATGTTTTGTAGTTCATTGGTTTGTTTTCTAAATTTTAAATACAATAGATATTTGTTTGCAGTCTGAGCATCCAATAGAAGACTCAATGCCACCTTCAGCAATTAAGCACGTCTCACACTACAAAAGCCTTTTTTATATTTTTCTTTCAGCAGCATAGGGCATTTGATATGAACTTCTATGATACGCAGCCTTTCATTGCTTTACTATGCATTTCTCATGGTAAGCAGTCTTTAATAATTCATAATGGATTTCTTATAGCAGCTTCAATCACTCTATTAAAACATTCAGTAGTACTCATCATTCTGCCACTGATTTATTTCATGCCATACAATTCTTTTTAAATTTAAGAACTGCCCCAGTTTTCATCTCAGAGCCTAGTGATTGTTCCTCTGCTTCCTCACCCTCATTTCAATGAATCACCTATTTCACTACAACTTCAGTATACTCTCTGTTATTTCAGTTGTCACATGTACAGTTTCAAACACTTCTGATTAAATATTAGTGCCATTTTGTCAATATGCTGCTTTGCATTAGCTATCTGGTCAATTCAACAAAACAAAGCAAAAGAAATTGGCTTTCCTCTCTGGTTTTCTTAAGGCACATGGTGAAATTTTGAGTGCCAATACTACTGGCACCAACTCAAACAATCTTTGTCTTGAAGTATGTCAGCTACTCTTATGAATGCATTGCAATTCCAGAAATTTCTATAGTCAAGCAGTTTTCCCCTTCATTCTTTCTGTGGTGAATATATTTCCCTTCAGCTTAAACTCACCTAAGTTTACAAAAGTAATAGCGCGGAATCAAATTTTGCCCATATTGAAATACCATTGTGGTATCTTGAGATTCCCTCAAGATACATGCTAGGGCATTTCACTCAAATAGCAAAAATGTTCAGCCATCATTTGTTCATTTCATTACATAAAGTACATGTATTACAAATTGTTGCCTTTCATGGAATACACAAAGGCTGAATTTACAAATGAAATATATTTAGTGACACAAACTTGTTCTAGCAATGAGCATGTTTGCTGACTCTTTGATATATATTCAGATAATAATTCTCAAAGTTTAATGACAGAGTTTAAACAGTTCATTAAAATGTAGTAACACTCAGTTGTCCTCAGCTACATTCATACTAAATATCCAGGTTTTCTTTGCTTTTAGCTCTGACCTTGCTTCAGGCTGTCTTCCTTCAGGCCTCCCGACTTCCCTGGTCTTGGGCGTGCCCTTGGCTGATATCAGGTTCCTGCTTATAAACTCTGTTGGAAAGACTCTTGCTTAGGTATCCGTTTCCCACCTACATAGCTCCAGTGGACCAGCCAACCACTCTCTGCTCCTCCACTATCCTTGTGCTGTGAGAAACAATGTCTCTGTTGCTTCATGCATCACTTCTCTTATTTATGAGAGAATTGGGGTTACTTTGGCACTTATGGGCTATTTCATTATGACAGATCTTCCAACTCTTTCTAGGGATCATTTTTTCTATATCATTTTTATTATTTTTTTCAGCTTGCAAATATACATGTCACATAATTTCAATCCACAACAGTAAAAACATTATAATACATATTAGCATTGTTCATATTGTTACTAATAACTCCCTCACAATCACTTCAAAATAACAAACTCTTCCCCTTCAAAATCTATCCCACAACATCATTCTAGCTGCGATGCTTGGTTACCTGGTTTCATTCTTTTCTCATTTCTTACCTATTACTAAATTGTCACACTTACTGCCCATATTGTCTCCTCTTGTTGACTCTTCATGTCCTTCACCTGCCATTTCAAATCAGATCCTTCCAACTGCTGTATCATACCTGATCCCATGGCAGATGTTTCACATCTATGTCCTAAATTTCATTATTCTTAATAGTTTCCCCATCACATTTCCACCCCTTCTCTAATATGATTTTTAACTCTCTATTACTTAGGTGCCTTACGTTCAACTACTTCTAACTTTTGTCTACCACACCATTTCAGGAAGGGTCAATTGTATAACTGCTGCTCAATGTGTCTTAAACCTGAATGTAATGTTATGTATATATAACTTTGAAAATAATATGTTTTGTAAAGTGTTTTATAATAAGTTAGTACTATATGTGCTAAATGCTGGTATTACTTATGATTGTAATCTGCTTGAAACTAGAATTTACTAAATGTTCAATGTGTATTATTATCTTGGAGCTTTTCTCCCCAGGCCTCCACTGAAAATGGACATATATCCAGTCGAACTATCCCGGTCAACAAATGTAAAATAAAATAAAATAAAATAAATAAACTCCTGTGCCTGTTAACAATATTATTATACTTCTTCTGTCCTCCCATTCATCACTCTGTTACGTCTCACTCCACATAAGCAGAAGGTCATACTTGCTGCATATTTACTCACATAAATGAATCACCAAGTGTGATGATGTGAGGTATTGCTAGCTATGCCAGGAAAAGTAGGGCAGTGGACATGTAACATATGCCACCATAGCTAGCTGGAGTTTTTTAAATAATTATATTATTTGTATATCAAGCTAATTTGTACAGGTGCTTGTGTTGAAAATGTATTTGTAAAGCTGCTTGTGTTAAAAAATGTACCACCAGCGGGTCTTGCTGGACAGAAAAGAAATACACCTTTATGGCAGACTGTATTGTATAACTGTTGAAATAAATATACTGCAGCAGAGGATACTGGAAGAGAAGACGTTAATCTCAGTCTAGCTAACTTCGAAAAACATTCTGAAATTAAATTACCTGGTTTAGACCATAACAATTGTATCTTACAGTTCTGACTGCAGCCAGAGACAAAATGTCTGTGAAAACCAGGACTAGGAATCCTACTGTGTTGTCCTTAGGGGTGAATTAATTGCTACCCTGGAAGAGTGGAGGTTTTTGAAATGGTTTCATACCTTCCAGATGCTATAAAACATATTAGCAAATCTCTATGTGTGTGGATTATGACACATATGTGCTAGATTATGGTTCAGTTTATAGTAAAGGGAGTAGTGCAGGAGCCAGAAGTCAGGTGACCAGATGTATGTGATGTCATTCTGTAATCCAGCACTGAAATGATGTTTTAATACTAGATGAGATAGAAGTCTCAGGGCAGTCTGTTTGTGAAACCTGACAAAGACCACTCACATATGTCATCTTGCCTTGCTCTAGTAAGTGAACTAGGGGGCAGTAATTCTTTAGATCAGTCAGGAAAATATAGTGAGGTTAATTAAGTACTGTTTTCTGTATCTATGTGAACCTGTCCATCTGTATTATTTTTAATATTTCCTGTGCTTGAAACTCTGGTGTTTACCATAAGCAGATATTTTGTATTTTCATGTTCTTTTATTTATTATTAAATATATTTAATCTTTTCATTGTGGCTAGTCTTTTAGAGAATATTTTAATCTTTAAGAGTACTTATATTTATTTGGTGACACTGTGGCTGCTCCTGAAATCCTTGTTGCATTGGTCAAACACTACCATTTGTATTAGTATTAACTGTACTCAGTATAATTGGGTACTGTTATTAGTGCCTTACAGTTGCTGACTTTGGAGTGTTCTGGTTGCAGTAACTACCTTATAGTCTGGGCAGAGGGGGCATAGCTTGTAAATCTGTGCCACCCTTTCCCAGGTGTGTGTGTGTGTGTGTGTGTGTGTGTGTGTGTGTGTGTATGTGTGTGTGTGTGTGTGTGTGTGTGTGTGTGTGTGTGTGTGTGTGTGTGTGTGTGTGTGTGTGTGTGTGTGTGTGTGTGTGTGTGAAAATCAAATCTCAAAAAGTGTGTGTGTCAGCTACTTGGAGTGGGGAAACAGAGCACTGGTTTCACAGAGAGGGTGGTGGAGGACTCAGCTTGAAACACTCGGCTGAGGATGGAATTCTACAGCTGTGTCAGTGGGGAGTCTTATTTTGGGCCTGGAGAGAGACAGAGAGGGGGAAACCCAGTCCCAGGACTGAGTGTGTTTCCTGTGTGCTCTTAGAGGAAATTGTGCTTGGTACAGAGAGCTGCATCTGGAAATACTGTGTGTATCTATTTTTGTTCCAAGTGAATGGGTCTATATTATTAGTTTGAATGCACAATTGTCCGAATGCCATAACATCGAACTGGGAAATTTGAAATGTCAAAATAGCAAAGCCGTGGAACACCACATTTATTCCCAGGAAAAAAATTTGGTGGGCTGTTTCCGTGGCTTTGCTATTTCCTCCACCATAGTGTGATCTCAGAGTTGGTATATTTAAGAGGGGTGGTGTGGGGCACAGCCCCCCATGTTGGGGGATGTGGGGGGGGGTGAAGCCCCCCACATTAGGAACAGTTTGAAGTGTACGTGTGTTTTTTGGTTTTGTACTGGAACAGTGATTTTTTTTTTCCCTGGGAAAAAAAATCACTGTTCTGTATGTTCGAAGTTAGATCATTCCAAACTTCCAGGTTCAACATTTACATAGTAGAACTTATTGCAGTTTGACTATGTGATATAGACCCAAGTGAATGTCCCTCACCAGCATCAGTGTTGAGGATTGAGGCTTCTTGATTATTGGCCCAAAGGAGGGATGTCACATCAAGTATATAATTAGTCTCTGCTCATTCCTGCCAACATCTCCAGCATTTGTCATCAGGCCACTACCTTTCCTTCCTAATCTGGAGAGGTGTTCTATACTGCCTATTAAGAAATCTTCAGTTCACATCCTTTGCCAGTCCCACAGATTCCACTCTCCTCACTAATTTCTGTACATGTGTTTAGATCTTACTGTTGCCCCATCTGGAGTCTTGCTCCTCCCACATTAACTGCAAACTGTTCATAGCCCTCTGCCTTTCATAATTGTGTCTCATTCCTTAATACTGTCCACTTTCTTTTACAACTATTTTTCTAACTCATGAACCTTACCTGGCAAAGAGCTCAACCTTTCCTGTAGTCCAGCCATGTTCACATCTTCTTTTCTGGATAAACTAACCTTTTACATCATTATCCTATGTCTCCACTCTAGCATAATTCCAGCCCATTCTTTAATTTTTCACACCATTGTCACTGACATTTCCAACAAAACCTGCTGCATTATTTTTTGCTACCACCTAACCTGGTGCCCACCCCTTCAGTTTGTTAGATTCCCTCTCCAAGGTTTTTCTTCCATATCTATTCATCAGTCCATGATAACTAAAATATGATCCAGTAATTCCCTCTCCCTCTCCTTCATCCTCTTTCTTCACCCACTGTTACCCTGTCTAGCAAGACTCTATCTAACCTATTCACATGACATCCTTCAAGCGTGGAAAATATATATTCCCCCATCTAACCAGGAGTCAGTTAAAAGGTTTTTTTTTTTTTTTGGAGTGCTATACAGTGTCATTTTATATTGTTTGATAAGATGATAAATCTGCTTATTTTGTTAATTGTGATTTGAAGAATAGTCATATATTTTTATTTATTTATTTTATTTGGTAGTCATGTAGGTAGGCTGGTCTTAGAACCGTTTTCAGCCACAACTCACCCATATAGTCAGTTACAAAAAATCTACAAGACAGACTTATTTACATTGCAAATCCTAGAGAAGCAGAAGTGTACCAAATTTTTACACAGGCTATAAAGAGGCAGTTACATCAATAGCTGTTTATACTGACATCCTAGAACACAACAGAATTGTAATCATTACCATGTTAGATCATCCAAACAATATTTAGTTATTATACAAGAATATAATTTAAATGAAGCTTGAGAGAACACATGAAAAAGAAAAATGTGGGATGAGTAATATCATAAGAAGTATTGTTATCTAGGAATGTTTTGTGGTCATGATTATTTTACTTTTGGGAGGTGTGACCTAACTTTAGGAAAGGGAAGTAGTAAGGCAGTTTGTAATATAGTCAACTGTATTCAGTGGTGTGCTTTTAGGCTTTAATTTGTGAAGTGTAGTTTGTCTACTGGGTATTTGGACTGGCAGTTTTTTTAAAGGAAATTATGTGGATGATTTGAATGGGAGGAACCTTTTAGAAAGAATCGGTAGACAATCAAAGAAAGCAATAACACTGCATGTAACTATGTCAGCTAATGAACAAAACAGTATGACATCTTTCCTGGGAGAAGCCCTGTAATGTACTCAGCCCAGAGGAGGGGAACACTTTAAAGTTGTAAAGGAATGGAAGTAGTAACTTGTGATGCACACACAAGGGAGCCAAAAACTTAATAAAATGGAGGATTGGTTAGGAAATGATTAACAAAGCACATATTCTGATTGGGGCCTAGAGGAGACATTTTTTAAATTGTCATCATTAAACATTTTTCTTAGAACAGGAGAAGCAATTACTTTCAGACTGGAATATCAGCTAAGTGAGGAATAACACAATTTCTGTGTTATAATGTGAATTTGTTGTATTGTTGTAGGAAGGCAGTATTGTAGTTTGGAAAGTGGCACTTGGATCCAATAGTGCTTCTTGTTTCTGTTGTTGCTATGTGTGCTACTTTGTAGACAAAACATTGTTGAAGTTTTTCACTAACTATGTGGTTCTATGTGGGAAATAAATATCAACTGTTGATCAAAAAGTAAACCAAAATATTTTTGCTGATTGATGGAATTACTTGCCTTGGAGGTCTTTAATCTTTATGATGGATTACCTGACAACTTTTCATATGCACCAAAGATCATAGTGTTTATTTGTTGCAAGCGATTATCATATTCCTAGTCTACAACCAGGGGATTGGAGCTAAGTATTAAAATAACAAACCCCATGATGCTTCTGTAGCCATTTAAAGTATGAATGAAATGCCGAACTCTTCATTCTATGCAACAGAGAGGATGAAAAACATACCTTACATATTTAATCTTACTAACTCTCACATATGGTGATAACTACAGATATTATTATGTTTGTTCAATAAAATATATTATGATAAACACTTTTTCTGTGAACTCTCCAGTGGTGTAGAACGTACAGTGTACACTATAGCTTTGTTTCCTGCTTTTCAAAGATGCATGTGAATTACCAGTGCAATAAAAGTATGTCTGTGCAAGGAATGCATTACTATACTTGAGAAACTCCTCCTTTTGTTAACCATCATGTTCTTTAAATCTTTTTCCCAGTTCTGAAATCCATTACAGAACTGGTAAAAAATAAACATGATATTGTACCTAGCATGCAGAAAATGTTTTATATATTTCTATGCCATGTTTGTTGTTGATTTTAAATCATATTAATATAATTACCTTCTTTTTCCACAATGTTTCTAATTTGCATGACATGAAACTTGCAAACCATTTCATTTGCTACACAGAAATATTTTATTGGGATTCATAAAGTTTTCCCAAAAAAATTTTCCTTGAAGGCTTTTTTAGCCGAGGTACCAGAAGTGTGAAATAAAGAACGTGCAGCTATTTCGCTTGATTCCTGATTCGTTTTTTTGGGAAATCTTTGGTGTGCTTTGTGTGTTTTAACGATTCATAAAGTTTTGTCAGAAAGAATGAAAATGAGTATGCAATGATAATTTCAATATTTCAGGTTTTAATTTTGGATGCTACAATTTAAAATAAGTCAAATTACATACACTTGCCATTCATCTATTATGTGATACTATTTGAATTGTGGTAAATTATATTTAAGGAGGCAAATTAGTTTCATTTTTTTTTTATTTTTCTTTGGACAGCTTTTTTCACATCTGTGGGTGCTGAACTCATCTACAGAACACACAATGGGAGCAACCATAAAACCGAGAGCAACTTTTCAACACTTAGGTATTCACTTCCTGCTGACTGCAACACTACTTGGAGTTACTGGTATGCAATAAAATATTTGATAGGCTATGACTTGCACATCTTTTGAGTTGTTGTATACAGAAATTATGACATCTTTTGAGTTGTTGTATACAGAAATTATGACATTCCTTTTCTTTCATCAGTATGTGCATGCTTATTCATTACCTGAATCCATTGAAATGAAAGCTGTGTATAGTAAGTAACGTTACTGTAGACTGTTGCTCATTAGGAACCTCTATTCAAAACACCAGGCACATTTGCTACATCTGTGCTCATCATATTTTATAATGAAATACACATTTATAAATTAAAAAAAACTATAAACTGAATAAATATCTATCCTGGAGCGACAAGTACATGAAAGGAAATTTATAGGAAAGTACTAAAATATATTTACATATGTACTTGCTAATTAAAAAAAAAGAAACACTTCTATTGTCTATGTTGACTGAGAATGTCCTTCACTTTCTGTTGCCAGTTTTTCTCATTAAATTGTATTTTTTCATTTCACTTAGAGTTACATTTTCAGATTTGTAGCAATGAAGTCCAGAACATGTGTCTCATTAATGAAATGTCTTCATGGATGTTGGATGCAGGAAGTTGTAATTGTACAGAGTTAGAGCATCATGTTCTTTCTTGTATTGTTGATTAAATGACATATTTATTTCCATGAGTGGCAAGATACAAGTCTTCAACCTGCAACCAACCACAGACTCAAAGAGATTTTTTATAAGTAATACTTGATTATAAATAAGTTATGGCAAATCAAACTATGAAATATCTTAGGATATAACTTAGGGCTGAACATATTTTATTTTATTTATTATTTTATTTTATATTTGTTGACCGGGAGTGTCCAGCTGAGCTATTGCACTTTTTCAGCGGAGGCCGGGGAGAAAAGCTCCAAAGATTACAGTGCAATAAAAATAGCAAACCAGATACATTTAAGCATGTCTAGTTCAACTAGCTGTGCATTTCTCAACAAATGTACTTCAACTAACTAACTCTATACACTGCATGGTTACTAGCAAGTGCATTTCTCAACAAACATATTTGGACTATCTAACTAACTCTATACATGGCGTGGTTACTAGCTAGTGCATTTCTCAACAAACATACTTGAACTAACTAATTCTATACACTGCATGCAACACAAGAATAAAAGTCATATCCTCTTTATCCCCTGTTACCAGCGAAATACCTTAAGGATCAGTTTTGGGGTCATCCTTTTTGGAATCATTTTCTTAGATATCAACTTTGACTTCAGTGTCTGGCTCAGAAAATATGTAGATGACTGCAAATGTGGACACATTGTCCTTAACCTCACTGACATTCTCTCCCTCAAACAGCACTTATCATTACATGCTAATGCTGTAGTAGAAATGACCTTGGCTTTCATTGCCATAAAGTTTAGTATTCTGGCATTTGGTAACCCCTTGTGCCATATGCAAATGGTATTAATGGACAACAGCAAAAAGTTGGCAAAATAGTAACAGACTGTGGAGTTTGTTTTAGATGATAACCTTTTATTTGATACACATACAGCTGCTGCCATCTGAAAGGCATATGGCGGTGCCTGTTTGATCTTCCATGGGATTAACAACCATGCCAGAAAAATAACTGTGTACCATTATGCAGCTCTTATGAGGCCAATTATAGCATTTTGTACTCTGTTCTGCAATCTGCTCACCTACCATCTAGTGCAACAGGAGAAGATGCAAACATTTTTCATAAAAGAAATCAAAGGACTTGGAGGTTTGCTTCACAGCAAATCACTGCATTGATTTTTCTCTCTTGTTTGTATCTTACTGAATTTTTCTGAGGAGAAATCTGCCTGACATATAGAGAGTATTAAAGGATCCTTTTACTATTTGAAATCCCTGCTGAGAATACCCTTGATGACATGAATGCAAAGACACTAAGCCTCAATTAAAATGAATGTCAACTAGACCATGACATGTGACATCTTCATAATCCAATCACTTCTATGCTTATGGTATAATGCATCCCTATCACATGAGTAGTCAGGAAAGAATTAGATGACTACGGGGTCACCCACAAATTCCAAGGTATCAGGCTTTTTAATTGCAAATACACTTTGCACCTGTTCACCAAAGCTATGAACCTGTGTCATTATTTATTTTTGCCTAACTCCTTGATGTTATAGATTTACAGGTTTATGATCTTAACTGTTAAGCTTTTTGACCTACTGGTCTTCATGAAAGTTGATTGCTTAAGTCAAATGTTGACATTTTCTATCTCCCATTTACATATGAAGATGATTTTGAAAAAGTTAATTACTGGCTTCTATGACTGTAGGGGGAGGGGAGCTTATTCCATAATCTTGGAAAGTATTCTATAAAGCAGCTGTCATACTTTTTCCATTAGAAATATTTATTTTTTAGTATTAAGTTCTTAAATCTGGTTTAAGATATCTTGGTAATGTGTTCTTGGGAGGCCATTTCAAACAGAACTGAATCAAGCATTGCTTTGTGTAGCAGGCAGAATTCACTTCTTGGTAACCTGTGATAAGCAGAAATAATGATATTTCCTGAAGAAATTAGTCAAATCAGAGAGGCATAAAGTAGTACAATGAAATGATGTCCCTGGAGTGATTATACATGCCCCTTTGAATTAGTGGGGCTCTGGAATATATTTTATGACTTCAGTAGCTAGGCACTGATCACTGTTTGATTTACTGTCTGACATTGTCACTATGTCTTTCATGATTGTGTTCTTTGTATGATCTGACCATTTATTTTCTAATCATAATTTATGTCCTTTTTTGCCATTTGTTGACACTAAAGGTGAGGGCATTACTACACTACTAAGACTGCATTTTGTAGGCTATCCTGGAGTACTTTAGCATCTTTTATTCTAGTAATAATGACAGTGTGCAGTTATCGCCAATTATATGTAGCCAACTTTTGCTTTTTATATGAGAAGAATAATACAATAAAACGTGACTCCAGTGAAAGACACTGGGCATCACAGATGATACAAATGACAACACCTATTTGGAGAGACAGATAACTCTCCCTTGCTTGTTGCATGTTGTTGATGAATAGACAGTTTACCCATTTTGCTACATATGCATTAATATTTAATACGTTTAATTAAATCTTATGTGGAATAGTGTCAAAATCCTTAGCAAGGTCAACATTAGCAATTTGCACTGTCAACCATTTGCCAAGTGCTGCTGTTACTGCTTCAAACAATGCTACAGCATTCAAAAGGCAAGATCTCCACCTTACAAACCCATGTTGTTTCACATCAAATACCAATAGATCCCCTGTGTCATTTTATAAAATCACCATTTGATTCTTTGTGTAATTTTAGATAGAATACTGGGGAGCTTGATGGGTCTAAAATTGTTAGGGCCTGATGTGACCAGTCCCGCCCCTTAGTGAATTGGTTCCATTATAGCCTCATAGATCTGCAACATGTCTAGCAGTAAGCATTTTGTTTAATATGATTGATAGGGGGTTAGATTTTATTTCCTTGATTCTATGAAGGAAACCAAAACGTATGTTGTATGGTCCAACAAGACCTGAATTTTTAACTTACTTTTGGCGGCAGTTATTATGTTTTTGATTATTTGAACTCTCCCTTATCTCTATAGCATGTTGAGATATTCCTTTGCTTACTGTGACATCTATATATTTTTTTTCTGCAAGCACATTTTCTATTTCCTGCTGCTCTGTAATCAGTTTATTGTTTATTAGTGGCAAGTTGCAGTCATTATTTTTGTCTTTCAATTTTCTAATGTAATAAAAGGGTTAGATTCTAAAACATGTTAAACATGGATTAACATGCTACGCTGAGTAGGTACTCCACATCCAGTTCTAAAATATATAGTATCAGTGACCTCCACTAAATGATGGCTGTAGCCTTAAACCTATTCTTAGGAAGAAACTTTTGAAACATTAAGTGATATGATGTGGTGATGATGTCACTGATTCTATGTTATCTAACAACTGGTTTTTAACTTGTTTTTTTTTTAAGTTGAGCGAGTGTATTTTATGGCATGAAAACACTTGTTTAATAAAGTACTCTTTCCTTGTCTCATGGTTACCATTTTTGTGAGTTTATTTATTTATTTATTTTTTTGCTACATTTTGCTTTTACTACTGCACTTGGTTTGTTTGTTGCTGTTGCACTTTGGGACTTACTGCAGGTGGTACCTCATGGGAAGCCAGAATGACTGCAAACCCTAGTTCTACATATAGGTGGAGCTGTACTGCAGGTGTCAGGAGTTATGGGGAGAAGCTGGGTATGCGTGGATACACAGTTGTGTGTACTGTCAGCCATTTTCCATATTCCTTTTGTGATGGCTCCCACTGCTGTATTGTTAGAATAGATTTAAAGCCCTGATGGGCTAGTGGTCTTGCATGCCTGTCCCTCATCATTGATGAAGTGAATGCAGGCATGATGGCCATGTTGCCATTATACCTGAATTCACCAGTCTGCCCTATAGATGGAGCTGTTACATGGTAGTGCAGCTCCACATGTATGTCAGTATTTCAGGAAGGCAGGTTTGCTGCCTGCAATACCAGGTTCGACATATCGAAGGAGCTGCTGCACAAGATCTTTGGTCACATTTGATGATCTAGCTAAGTCCTCGAGGAAGCTGAAGCTATGCTCAGAATTAACATACATTAACACAGACTGCTTTGGAATCCCATTATCTGTTCCAGGTGTACTAGTACTCTGTTCATTTCAGTGCCTCAGCATTGCGGAGTACTGAATTGGGCAAACTGCCCCGTGGTTAACTTTAACCTGAGGGAGCAGATTAACAGTTTAATGTAGTGAGAGCAGATGGTCTCTGCCATTCTCTTCTTGCTATATTGGACTTTTTTAGAAACCAGCCCGAAGAATTCCTCTTTAGTGCTTTCAATCTTTGATTCCAGGTTGAGGTCATAGTTCACTCTAGAAGATATAATAAGAAAAGTTTCTGCACATTGTTTAATGTAGACTTGTTTTATGGCTGGGGTGATTTTTGAAAGTTAAGTAGTATATCTTTTTCTGATGAATATCTTATTAATTTGTGGCTTCCACCAAATAGTTTTTTTCTCAAATATGCCTCTATATTTGTTTCTTGCTGGTATGTATTCATCAGTGCAGAATTAATAACATAATTGAACTAAATGACAGCACCCTGAGCTGAGTTATATAATTAACTTGCAAAAATCTTAAGTATTAGTGACTACAGTTCTCAATCTCCTTTGCAAAATAGCAAGAACTGCTCTGTTTAGCCATGGTATATTTAAAAATGTACTTGTTTGATGCACACTGGTGTTGCACTACAATATGGTAACAGTTTTTCTTTTCTTTTTTTGTCTGTGATCTATACTACATTATATAGAATAAAGTCCCCAGATATCATTCAAGGTAGCAAAGTATTTAGTATATATTTTTTTATGTCAGTCTAACATCTTTATACTTTACAGGTGGACAAATTTCACCAAGAATAGACAGTGTGTTTCCTTCATATGGAAGCTTGAACGGTGCAACAAAGTTAACAATTCTTGGACAAGGTATGGAATTTAAAAGTATATCAGAAGCATATTTGGCTCTCACTGTCAATGTTTTATGAATTCATTTATAGCATTTGCTCTGCATATTTCATTTAATGACATACAGTTGCAACATCAATCCTACTGCTCATACCCAGAAACATTTATTGCAATTATGTGGCCCCAGTGCAACTTTCTTTATAAAATATATACTTTTGGTTACTTTCTTAATGTGAATCATATAAGATGCAACAGTTTTTACCTTTCAATGAATTGTACTGAAGTGCATTAGACTCTCTTGATGTTGTTTTACTTACACAACTGTACTTTGCATGGCTTCAGTCCATGATGATGGCTAATGAGCAGTGAGGACAAAAGTATCTATTTGGAATGATTTGCAGCTGGTTAAGAGTGGTCTGTTTTCATGTGTCACTATGGCCTCACTATATTCATGTAGCTATGATAGCTAGTTTTCAATCTAACTAGCTTGGAAACTGATATTTTAATCACAAATCTAGCAGAAGTATCTTTAGAAAAGGGTAGGAGCAAATTGCATAGAAAAAAGGAATTGGAACTATACATGCAGAATAATGTTTTGTAGTAGGAATGAGGTTTAAGTGATGGCAGGAATTGAATGAGCTATGTAACATTTGCTTGATAATGTCTGTATAGAAGATTATAAGTGATGTATAATGTCTGCAACTGCAAATATATCAATATGATTTGCTTTCATTTATATAAATGTATGATTGCCTATGTCATAAATGATAATTCAATAAAGATGTTTCTTGTTAAAAAAAAACAAATTTGGCAGGAGTAATGGAGTTTAATTTTCCATTTGTGTAGCTTTGTATGATGCAATATAATTTGTATGGCAATGTAATGATTTGCATTAAAATAGAAATAGCATATTCCATAGTCTGGGAATGCACAGTGTATGGGCATGACTATTGTCTTCCTCACTCAGTAATCCTCATAATGTCATTTAATTTTAAATTTAAGCTAAATTATTCTACTCTAGCTTGGTTGGTTTATTGGTGCCAGTCAGGAAATGACACATCCAAATTCTGAAAGGGGCAGAACAGAGGAGCAATTAATGGAGTTAACAAAAAAGTAATGATGAACGGTTTGTAAAGACACCTGAACACAATGGAGGAATTGTTAACAGAAAGAAAAGACCCAAAGAATATGGAGTCTGTGCACTTCCAACTCCAGGTCATTCTACATCTAAGCATGCACTTACTACATGACAAGAAACACCTTCAAGTGCCTGATTGTGATTATAAAATAGATATGTTATGGATTTGTAAAGTAATTCATATGTTTTCTAATTAGCATATGAACAGAAAAATATTAGGATTTCTGTCATAGTTAAGTAAGGGAGATACAGCCATAGTCTCTAATGAAAATAAATAACAACATAAAACAAAAAGCAAATGGAAGACATAGCTTCATAGTGCTCATTATGAATGAATAGTATAAAGCATAAAATATTTTTATTGTGATTCTGTGGCTTGTTTCAAATGTTAAAATGAATGATTAACCTGTTTATACTGTAAAACCACTTACTAGCTTGCTTTGTACATTTTTGTTATTAATTTTGCTTTTTCTGTATATTCACACTGCTATCATTGGTAACAGACTTCTATAGCCATCTCCCTGATATTCCCATCCTCTGTAGTGATGTATGCTGTGACGTATTCCTGGTTTGACCTACACCAAGAGCTTCTCCCTTCCAGGTGGGCCCTACACTTGAAGGTCCTCCAGTTATCCATGTGTAGATTCTAAGAAGTATTAGCTGCATGACACACTGAATGTGATGAGACAAGGCAAGGAGTTGCCATAGTATAACTCACAGTAGACCTTTCTACTTAGGCCTTGCCTCCCACTGATGTGCTGGGATGACACCAAAAGACAGGACATGCAATGCTGCTGTGCGGGAAAGGCTTCAAACTAAGTGGTGACATATCCCTCAAATGTCTGCTCCTCTACATTGAAACAGCAGCCGCAAGGCATCAGTATCACCACCACTGGACAAAGCCCACGTGCCCCTGACACATCCCCACACTTTCTATCAGGAGTTGGCAGGAATTACCATGATCTACCAGATAACTGTGCCACTAACTTAACTTAGGTTACCTGAGTCATAGTCAGGGCATTATATCTTTATACTAGTGGTAACAGCTTATGTTTTTTTTGTCAGAGCACAAGGAAATATTGTCCCTCACTGAATGTAGATATCAAAAACATTTTACAGCACCCAATGCTGCTAAGAGCTAATGATTCATTAGGGAAGAAACATATATAACTACAGTTGCAATGAGATCATTGTGTTGGGTTGGGGGTTGGCATAATAATTAAGGTGTTTTCCTTACAGATGCAAGGTACAAGGCTTGATTCTCACCTTTGGAAGCATGGCTAGACTTAAAAAAAGCCCCCTTGGGTTATTAGTGTTGCTATCACCTACGAACCTATTACTTTTTATGACTGTATTACTTATTTCTGTCATAAATAAAAGAATCTATAACCAGTTTGAGCCTTTTAAATTTCAAGTAATAATTAATATCTCCAATAATGGATTACAAAGTGGTATGTTTATTAACACAATGTATTGTGAATTACTTTGCTATGTGGATGATGACATGTTAGATGTGGCATACAGGCAGAACACAAAATGAAACTACACAGAAACAATCCTTGCATTGTGTTTTTTAATTCACTTTTCTGTTTTTTTAAAGTGAGGCTTATCTTTCCTTTTGATGCATACATTTTGTTTTTAAGAGGGGTGTGACAAAGGAGCAGTTTAAAGGGTTTTAATATCAGAGACAGTCTGTAATGTGAACTATATGGGTCTATGTTCAGTCATCGAAAAGAAAAAACATAAAACAGCATTTTTCATCGAACATGCTATTCATTGAGCCATTCGAGTAAGATTGCATTACAGTAGAGATCAGGAAATTTGCCCTTTCCCCACTGTAGTGCATATTTGGAGTTGGTATATATAATTTGTGGGGGGTGTGGGGGGCACAGTCCCCACATGAGGAGTTTTGCTGAACGGCATTCTGGATGTAATGCCATTAGGTGATTTTTCCATTTGATAACTGAACATAGACCTGAAATAGCTGACAGATGCATTTTAATCTGCAAGTCACATCACTTGCCCTGTCAATGACCTTGGCATTCAAGTCATTCATTCTTTTTTTTTCTTATCCTTTTCTTTAAGTTTCTATATTTGGTTATTTATCTTTCACTCTTTAATTACAAGAAAGCTATATACCACTTTGCCACCTAATTTAAGGGGAAGGAATGCTTTTAAGCCTGGTATAGTAGCATGCACTTGTAATTCTAGCTGCTTGGGAGGTCGAAGTTGTTGATCAAATCACATGGCCAAGAATCAAACAGTTGATTTCTTTAGGGGACTGAAGTGACACTTCCATGTTGAAGAACATGTGGTAATATCCAGAGTGAATATGAACCTCATTGACAGAAACTTATATTTTGGAAAACATTTAAATAATTCTCTTGTTAGATTGTGCTGAGACAATTCTTCCTGAGCTGATGACTGCTGATATTTTCTGTAATTTGAGTAAGCCTAAGATTGATATTTCTGGAAACATGCTACTAAGACTGTAGTTACATGATAATGTAGGACTTTTTCGATGCATATTAGTAATCAAGTTAATGAGTAGAACAGTTTATTATTTATCCTGTTAACACAAAGGATGCAGAGGAAACAATCATACTTATAACTGCTACAGGATATTATGACTGAAAGAGAAAGTGAACTCACGATTTTTGTAGTGAATGTGTTGGCTCATTTCAAACAGCAATGTAAATGGCTTTTATAAATTTATTATGATATGAATCATATTTATTTCTTTGAGGACTTTTCACATTTGTTACCAAATGAGTGCATTTGGTATGGGTTATTTTTTGGACATATATATTCTGAGGATTGTGTGACAAATCGTCTTGCATTTCCACATACATTATATAAATAAATTTTTACTATTGATCAAGGGCTGATGATCTTTACCCTTTTGAACAGAACAAAACAAAACAAATAAAAACACGGAGAGGATCAAAATAGATGAAAACTAATTTACCTGTACTTAGGCAGAGGCAAACCCAAGATGTTGAGTTACATTTCTGAAGTATTTAGTTGCAGATATGTTTCAATCTTCTGTGGGCATGTTCACAAGAAATCTACCCTGATGCACTCAAATTCATGAATATTCATTGCTGTTTCATTATTTTAGTCTTATATCTTCAGCCTAGTGGAAAGACTATTTTACTATAAATTAATGCAAGAAAAGTGCACATATACATGACATGTCCTAACTTAAAAAATAAAATAAAATATGGCCCACTTCACAACATGATAAGAGATTAAGGGATGTTTATAAGCCCATCTGTGGTATGGTTATTGAGTAATTGCTACTGAATTTGTGGCTTATAGCAACCCTAATCATGCATCATATGTTTCAGATGTACTCTTCCATATGTCTTAGTGCTAGCTTATTTTTCTGCTGCATATTGTCTGTAGCTAATTTTACACTCATATCATTCCTTATTTATCTGTTATGTGTTCAAATTCAACAAAACAGTTCAAACAGGTGAGAGTAAGTGACATACTTAGAAGGAGACTGAAGTAATTGCCAAGAGATACTAAGAATCTGGGTTTGAGATTTCTGAAGAGATACTAGAAAACCAAAAATAAGCTTTATGAGTAAAATACCTTATTACATAAATATCTCATTAAATATAATTTGTTGAGAGAAAAAATAAATAAATAAATAAATAAAGCTTGCCTATGAATAAAAAACAGCTATCCACTTCATGAGAAAATCATGATAATTGACCATTCTATACATTTTAGGTAAAATACTATATAAATAAATATATGGGAAGATCAGTAGATAGATGATAGATAGATAGATAGATAGATAGATAGATAGATAGATAGATAGACAGATAGATAGATAGACAGATAGATAGTAAATATATAGGATGGTACAGTGGTGCAGTGGTTAGCATTATCGCTTCACAGCAAGAGGTTCTCCAGTTTGATTCTCAGCTGAGGTACCTTCTGTGCAGAGTCTGCATGTCCTCCCAGTGTTCATGTGGGTTTCCTCCTATGTTCCAAAGGCATGCTGCTGGTGGACTGGACATTCTAAATTGGCCCTAGGTGTGCATGTGTGTGCCGCCTGAGGAAGGTTGGGCAGTGGGCTGCCAACTTGTCACCATAAAACTCTACTGCCACTCGTTCTGCAGACCTGTGTTCTGCTGTGGCAACCTCTAACAGGAGCAGCCAGAAGAAGAAGATGGTAGATATATAGATAGATAAAATGCTCAAACTATATTTACCAAAGTATATGCAGGCTTATAACTGATGATTTTAACATTTTCCTGTAGATGCTCAGCATAATATTCCTTTATGCCACCTTATGAATAAGTACATTAAGACTGAGGTTTTAATGAGAAGTGCATTAAGATTGAGCTTACTTATTATGTGTCCCAGGCAGGTACGTCCCTAGCCTTAAGCAGCATTCTGCCATCACCCAGAATAATACTTCAATACAAACAGAAAATGATTGACTTTAACAATTGGCTTAGTTTCTGGTGTCATTCCAGGGGGATCCAGTACCTGACATCCTGGTAAGATATTATCGACAGACCACGATGCTTTGCCAGAGCTGGCCTGCATCTGTCTCACCTGGGCTTCAGGCTTCTGGCAAAGGTCTTACCTCCCCATAGTGCCTTTTTTAGGAAAAGTCCTGAGGTCGATAAAACCAACACAAAAATTTCAAGAAAACGCAAATTAAAGGTCATGCTGCTAAATGCTAGAAGTCTAAACATGAAACTGCACCCATTGCAAGCATTCTTAACCCTGGAAAATGCTGACATCTGTGCAGTCACAGAAACCTGGTTCAAAGCTGCGGAGAGCACCCCAGCCTTACCTGGTTACTCATCCTAGCATACATTCAGACCCCAAACTGTGTGCAGTAAAGCCAAAGGAGATGAAGTTTCAATATACATTAAAGACATACACACCTCCAGGCTGGTCAAACAGTATGACACACAGGAGACACTCCAGGTGCAGTTAACCATTGACAAGACCCCAATTCAAAGCATATGTAGCTACTGGCCCCCAGATCTGATTCTAGATGCCCAATCCGCCTATTTGGACCTGTTTAAATCTATCAAGATTTAACCCTTTACCCTAATCGTGGGTGACTTAAACTTCCCAAACATAGATTGGAAGAACTACTCATGCCAGAACACAAATGCCCAGAGATTCCTCGATTTTGTCAATGCAAATGCCTTGGAATAGCTAGGTGATTCCCCCACAAGAGGTAATAATATCTTGGACTTGGTATTAACCAACATGAGTAATCACTGCAGCATCCCTATAGTATCATCCTCCCTGGTAAAATCTGACCATAAAGCAGTCACTTTAGAAGTCACCATCTCTCCCAACCCACCGCTAGCTAGGATCAGACATAAAAACTTCTCCAAAGCTGATTACAGCCTCTTGAGAGAAAGTGTAAACAGCTTGACAGCTCTCTCCCCCTCTGTAAGAACTGGCCCCAGTATCCAAGACCATACCAAAGCACTGTACAAGCATTTATATATATGCATGGAATCAGGAATACCCGACAGGACTAAATCATCCTCTGCAAGGAAGAGTAAACCTGTCTGGTGGACATCTGCAATAAATAAACTCTATAACAAAAGGAAAAAAATTGCTGTCCAATTGCTGACCAAGAAGGAGCAGGTCCCCAAATGGAAGCAATGTTTCCTTAGCCTGTACAAGCAAATAAGAGCACTAGTGAAATCTTCCAAAGCAAACTTTGAGTAGAGATTGGCCACATCTACTACAGACCATCATAAGGCCTTCTTTACATATGTCCGCAACCTCAAAGGAAGCACCCAGATCTGTTTAGAACTAGTGGTCGGGGACACCACATATGCAAATGCCGTAGATATAGCAAACTTACTGGCTGACAGATTCAGTGAAAACTTCACCCTTCTGTCCCCCATTAGTAAATAAGGACATCCCAGTACCTGCCCCCTTCCCCTTATATCTAGGGAACAGATCATCACTGCTCTTTCAAAGACAAAAAAATACAGCCTCTATGGGACCTGATAACATACCAGACTGCATCCTACGTGAACTCAGGAAGGAACTTGCAGCACCATTAGGTGCCCTATTCAACCAAAGCCTGAGTGCCAGCTTCATCCCAGCTGAATGGAGGATAGCCACTGTCATCCCTTTACACAAAGGTGGAGCGTCCACCGTTTCAGGAAATTATAGACCCATCAGCCTAACTAGGCTGATCTGCAAGGCCATGGAACAGATTATCATGGACTTCATTAACAAGGACACTGGCAACCTCCAAACACTCGATCCTACACACTTTGGCTTCATCAAGGGGAGGTCATGTCTGCTAAATTTGGTTGACTTCTTTGAGACAGTCACCAAAGCCATGGATGAGGGGACACCGTCTACCTTGACCTAGCCAAAGCCTTTGACACTATTCCTCACTCAGGCATAATAGATAAACTCTCTCAACTAGGCATCAATCCATATGTTACAAGATGGGTAGAAAACTGGCTGACTGATAGAACCCACCTAGTCAAAGTAAGGGAAGCCACCTCAAGCAGTAGATCTGTAACAAGCGGAGTACCCCAGGGTTCAGTCCTGGGGCCTCTGTTATTTGGGATATACTTTTCTGAGGTGCAAGCTAAAACCAGTGGGCTATGGCTGACCAATTTTGCAGATGACTGCATGCTGGGTGCTGTCATCAATTCCCCCTAGTGATGTGGACATCCTCCAAGAGGGTCTCACTCAGACAAATGACTGGTGCCAGAAACATGGCCTCAAGCTGAATACCAAAAAATGCATCATCATCCCCTTTGGGGAGAGTGACGTCCCCACAAATTATCACATTAATAACAATGTCCTAAGCATGCAATCAGTCATGAGGGATTTGGGCACCCAGGTTGATAGCAACCTGACTTTTGATCACCATGTTGCTTCTGTTGTAGAGAAAGACTTCTACATTGCCCACCTCATAAGTAAGGGTATCTCATCCAAAGACAAGGATGTCATAATATCCTAGAATTCTTCCCTTATAGGGCCCATTATTGAGTACAATGCCCCTTTTGGCATATACCTCGCAAAGTACATGCAGCAGCTAGAGAGACCACAGAGGTTCCTCACCAGGAGAATCCAGGGCCTCAAACATCGTGACCTCTGTTTGGCACAGAAGGTGATCACAGACCCCACCTTGATGGGACTGCTGCATACCCGCAAGTCAAACTCCACTCGAATAACACACATGCATGGCCTCAACCTGGTCTGCAACATCAACAGGATTTGTTGGTGGGACAGATTTGTGTCCAGAGGCTCCCCATCTATGGAATAGACCCCCTTTCCATGTCAAGCAGAGTACCTCTTTACCCCTTTTTAAGCACAACCTGGATAACTGGATGGGAAACAGAAAATACACCCTGGGATTCCACCTGTGTAACTGCTGGACAGGGGCATCAGGTGCTGACTTGTCTAAACATGGTCTAAACTCTTAGCTAGGCTTATAAGGGCCTCAGGGTCAGTAGCCTAGTCGTCTCCTATGATCCTATAAAATGTATGTGTCTTACTTAAGTTACTTCACAAGCAAATGGAAACTAAATAAAGAAATAGTTTCCTGAGTAATAACTAGCACATTCCCGAGATATCCTCTATCTATCTATGTATCTATGTATCTATGTATCTATCTATCTATCTATCTATCTATCTATCTATCTATCTATCAATCTCTCTCTGTATTTATCCATCTATATATTGTAACACAGTATTGATGGTTCTCACAGGATGATATCATGTTATGAAAAATGACATAAAATAATGTAAAGAGTGTTGTTGTAAGTAGGACTGTTGCAACAGATATTCTAATTAGAACTACTTTTTTAGAGATGTGATGTAAATAGAACTGCCACTTTAAGGTAGTCATATACATGGTGTTTAAAGCAGTGAGGGCTCCTGCAGGATTTTGTTCAGGAAGCCTGTTATTCAGTGAAGTGGTGCATGGAAAAAGTACGCTATAACCCTTCCAGCTTAGAGAAGTTGACCTCCCTTGAACTGGGATCTTGTGCATGGAACAGGGGCTCTGGCGGAAATGTTGCAGGAGGAAGAAACCTTGTGGAGGACATCTGAAGGAACGTGGATATGTTTCCTCCAAAGCATCCAGAAAGAGAAGAAAAAGGAGAGCTATTAGAAAAAACTTACGATGATTATGGTATGAGAGGTCGCCTTCCTTTTGTATGGGGCTATCATAAAAAAGGTAATCTGTCTTAAGTCTTTGGCTTCAAATGACTATTTATTTTATTTTATTTTGCTTTTGTTTGTTGGGTTTGTCTAATTGGGTTCAGTCAAAAGTCCTTTTTCAGCGGATGCCCAGACAGAACATCACCAACTTATTACAAACATTTTCAAACAAACATTCAGTAATATACATAAACAGACATTAAATAATATAGATTAGCAATTCCACATGCATTTGTTAATTATGTTACCTTCATATGAAAGTAGAGCCAACTATTACAGAACAAAAGATATTTATACATTAGTATATGTTGAAACTAAACATTTGAAGAGTGGTATTGGTGGGTTTGTTAGATAGATAATATACCAAGTGATTAGTGCTTAGAAATTCGAAGAAATGGAGGTGAGAGGATGAACTAGATAGGACAAGAAAATGGTGATATTGTAGTTAAGAGGCAAGGTGTACAGCAGGTTCAGAGACAATTCACACACACACACACACATATATATATATATATATATATATATATATATATATATATATATATATGTATATATGTATACACACACACACACATATATAAAGTGTTATATGAGCTATCACTGCATGTCTTTTATCACATGCAGAAATGCTGGTGTATTTCATTAGTGGTACACTTTGTCGAATTATGTAACTTTCAAAGTTCATTAAATCAACTGTTGCATAATTCATAGAATTTCAAATTTTCTTCAGGTTTGCATGACTCTGGAATTAGTATATTTAATTTTAAGGGGTATGGGGGTAGAGCCCCCATGTCAGGAGCTGGGGGGTGTAAAAGTTGTTTTTCTTTTACTTTTGGTAATTCAAATGTAACCTATTGATTTCAGTGGCGAATAATGGTATTTGACTATGGGTTTGTTTGATGTTTTGTGTTTTGATCAAACTCACCTGCGATTATTCATTATAGACACAAGCACAAACACACACGCACTCACACACACACACTGATAAAAAATGTAGGCATATCTGGCTGAACTTTTTTTGCCATGAAATATTGTCTTTTTACCTTCTGCTGCTTGCACAAAGTCAATTTGTTTGAGCACATTTTCTCTGCTGGAGAAACAGCATTATTGTGCTATGTGCTCTGAGCAAAACTAAGCAAATTTACTCTAACTAAAGAGAAAGCAGTCCTGTAGAGTGTGCTTTGAGATTCTGTAGGGTGTGATCCTGGATTTGTCATTTGAAAAATTGTTGAGCATCTATACAAATCATTGCTGCTGTAGCTAAGGGAATTTTGTCCTTTGTCAAGGCCATAGAAATGCAAAAGACAGTTCCATCAATGAATGAACTGATGAATGAAGAAGACCTCTTGGTAAACCTGGTAGTCTTTGAGGGGTACACCCACCAAGAGGAATGGGACCAGAGTGACTAGGCTATAATCCCCTCAGTTCTGTTGATGGGGGAATCTTTAAAATCCGACATGAACATGAAAGGGACTAAGTATATTAGGGCTAAAATTACACACACACACACACACACACACACACACACACACACACACACACACACACACACACACACACACACACACACACACACACACACACACACACACACATATATATATATATATATATATATATATATATATATATATATATATATAGATAGATGTGTGTGTGTGTGTGTGTGTGTGTGTGTGCGCGCATGCGTGCATGCTTATATAAACAGTGTCCGCCCTGTTAGGCCAAAGTGATGTTACCATTGAGACACAAAGGTTTCATTGCTGGACATTGTCTACTAACAAAATTATAATATCATTGTTTTGTGATTTAAATATACTAAAATTGTGGTTAGAGCCTGGCGGTCAGAATATTTAAAGTAAAATTATAGAAATATTAGTCATTGATAAAGTAATAATAATAATGCCTTATTCTTTATGAAAGTGGGTGTTTTAAACTGATTTTAAGGATATTGAAAAAAAGGTTGTACTGGTAGAGAGACTGCTTCATGCAATAAAATTATATTTAAAACTGAGCAGTCTAGACTTATAGAAAAGCATAGTTCAAATTCTGGTAACACAAGGTATCATCTGTAAACATACTTCATCTTGCATATCAGAAAAAGGCCATCTAGCTAGAGTTTAAAATAGTGATGGTAACTCTGTTATGCCTGTGAAAATTATAACCTTTGAAAAGAACAATACTAATGATGTTGTTCCTATGCATTGTAATGAACTACCTGCAAAAATAGTATGCTCTTTCTTGGCTATTCTGCTACAAGGAAGTTAATTAAATACAATATCTTAACTGATGGAAGGGACTATTAGATTCAAGCAGTATGGTTACACTTATTAAAATGAAGGCCCTTGCTAAAAATTTAGCTTTTTTTCACAAAACCTGAAAAAAACTCCTACAAATCTTAACATTGCAGATCTCAGTGGTTCCCCAATAGAATCAACCATCTGCATTAAATACTTAGATTTATGGCTAGACCAGTCACTTAACATCCAAAGCCACATTGAAAACACCAGGTAAACAGATCAGTTGTCTTTTATCCTGGTTCTGGAAAATATGTCCCTTTCTTTCCAGATCAGCTAGAGTTGTAATAGGCAAAAGTGTCCTCTTTGCTCAACTTGAATACAGGCTCCCCATCTTAGCCACAGCCTATAAAAAAAACTTGCCTACTCTACAGTTCATTGAAAACAAAATCAGTTGATTTATTTCCAATCCCCCATCCCCCAAGAACACCACTGCATCACACTGTCCAAAGCCAAATGGCAACCAGTCTCCTACAGAGATAAGTTACTCATAGGGTTTCTTCTCTTCAGACTATTTCAAACAGGTGTCTTCCCACCTTTTGCAACCAAACTCCATAGAAAAAAACCACCTCTACAACCTCTGCAACTTCTCCCATTTAACTTCATCACTTCAGACACCCAAACCAAACTGCACTATACTGACCATTCCTTCCTCATTCTTGAACTCAAAGTCTGGCGATCCCTCCCCTGACATAACAGAAGCCTCTTCTTTCCCCACATTTGGAGCACAGCTAAAAGAAACCCCCATCCAAAATCTGTCTGCAAGTGCTTCTCCAATGGACGATCACCTAACTCCCTCCTTGTCAGTGTCACTTTTCTACTTTGATCATCTGTTCTCACCTGATGCTTCCCTCTCTTATTTTCTAGTAAAATGTATTCACATTTGTTTTTCTACTCTGTTAATAATATTTACACATTGTTTCAAGGGATTCTCTACCTTCTGTGATTACTCCATGTTTGTGAATTTGTTCTGTTTTGATTTTTTTGTAAATTTCTAAACCCTGGCTGGGCCTGCAAATGATCTGTTCTGATCAATATACCAAGCTGTTAAATAAAATAAATAAATAAATAAATAAATAAATAAATAAATAAATAAATAAAGTAGGCTGTACTCATAGAGATAAAAAAACAGTATCCCATTACTCAACTAGAAATATAGACTGTGTTTGCGAAGATAAGTCTTCCTGTTGCCGTAGTTCCTAATATAACAAGCTATGGTGATTGGGAAAGATTTTGCACACTTTAAACATTTGTGGAGACAATGGGAAGACTGTATTCATTTTGGCAGACATCCTTATCAGTGTTGCAAGGGGAGACAGCAAGTGAAAAAGCCTAGATATACATCTTTATTGAATATGGAAAATGGAAAGGAACAGCTACCAGTACATTTATAAGACTTTATGAGTCAAACACAGATCCAGAAATAGTGTTTTAAACTCCCCCAAATTTGGCTAAGTTTAAAGAGAGAAGAAGCTGTACCTTTCAAAGACATTTATCAACACCTACTTATAGCATGCCAATATGCAGGAACAGAAACAAAATAAGGAATGGATTTGTAGAGTAAAATATCATGGCCTGAAAGTGTTGCCAAGCAGGGAGTAAAAGTGAATAGTAGAACTGTAGAAAAGAAATCAGTCACTGAAAGAATATTTTCCAAGGGAATGACTTTATGAAATAGGGAAAGTATAGAACCTGAGCAGAATTCTAAACATTTAGTCAAACTAAACAGATAATCCAAAACAGAGAATTTTAAGCAGCAGATGAGTGTTGAGGAAGATTAACTTAGCAAAAAGAAAGTACTCCCTAGTGTAGCAAAACAGCAAGAAACAGTGCCTAGTTAAAGTACTGACTCATTTTTGGCAGTGTAATACAGAAAAGTCAAGTAGAGACTCTAAGCAACTGACATTTGGAAGTAAGGATAAAGTAAAACTGAAGATATTTTTTTCTGAGATACCCTTGGCAGGGGGAAACAAAGTACAGAGGAACAGGTGAGTGGGTGGTGGTTATTCACACTGATATAGAGGAAGACCAACTGAGACAACAAAATTTACGTGAGAGAATTGTGCTAATTCACAATTAGACAGAGGAACAACAACCTAAAAAGGAAAGAAAAAAAGAGAGGGTTGTATATACTGAAAGTCTAGATGACTTTGAATGGAGCTCTGACAATATTCCTGCTGAGCCAAAATTCATGGAGGCTAAACAGAAGAAGGAACGTTTTATGCAACAGGCTTATAAAGGAAAATAAGAAAAATGAACAAGGCAGAGATAACAACTGAAACTAAAGAGTACTAGAATGAATTGTCTTTCTTAGGAGAAGAACTAGACACTGAGACCTCATGACATTATTGGTATGAAAGGAGGCAGTGCCTACTAGCTCAGGACAGCTTGATCACTGAGAAAACTCTAGAACTTCAGGTAAGTCAGCTAGAATTTAAAAAGGCACAACAGGAAGATGGCACTTTGAACTCAGCAATGGGAAGTATAGCTAGAACTGTAAGGGAAGAAGCTGAACAAAATGTTTCTACTTTCTGCCTGTATTTTTAAGATACAGAATTAGTTATTGTATGGATAAATAACAAAAGATGGGAAGCAGTACATCAACTATTAGTACCCATACCTTTCTGAAAGCTACTGTTGAAGTTAGCACATAGTTATGTATTAGAAGGACACCTAGGAATGGACAAAATAAAAGCACAGATTACAGGAACATTTTTATCACCCAGGATATAATGAAAGAATTTGAGAATTTTTTTGTTCCATGCCCTGAATACCAGAAGACAGACTCTTACTTAGGCTTCAAAAATTATTTTATTACAATGTCTATCACAGAGATGTCATTTGGATATATTGCTATGGATAGTGTTGGAACACTGGTGATCCAGTAATGTATTTCAATACATTTTTATTGTTTTACACTATGTAACTAAGTACCCTGAGTCTATTCCCCAATTTAAGGTTAATGTTAGATTTACAGTGGATATAAAAAGTGTACACACCCCTGTTAAAATGACAGGTTTTTGTGATATAAAAAAATGAGACCACAATAAATCATTTAAAATCTTTTCCTACCTTGACTGTGACCTATAACCTGTAAATTCAATTGAAAAACAAATATGTTACGGGAAAAATATAAAAAATAAATACATGTATAATACGCTGGTTACATAAGTGTGCACACCCTTAAATTAATACTTTGTTGAAACACCTTTTGATTTAATGACAGCATTCAGCCTTCTTGGGTAGGAGTCTATCAGGATGGCACATCTTGACTTGACAATATTTGCCCACTCTTCCTTGCAAAAGGCTCCAGATCTGTCAGATTGTGAGAGCATCTCTTGTGCACAGCCCTCTTCAGGTCACATCACAGATTTTCTATTCGATTTAGGTCTGGGCTTTGGCTGGGCCATTCCCAAACTTTCATTTTCTTCTGGTAAAGCCATTATTTTGTTGATTTGGATGTATGCTTGGGGTCATTGTTGTGTTGAAAGGTGAAATTCCTCTTCATCTTCATCTTTCTAGCAGACACCTGAAGGTTTTGGGCCAAAAGTGACTGATATTTGGAACTGTTCATAATTTCCTCCACCTTGCCTAAAGCCCCAGTTCCAGCTGAAGAAAAGCAACCCCAAAGCATGATACTGCCAACAGCATGCTTCACTGTGTGGATGGTGTTCTTTTGGTGATGCAAAGTGTTGTTTTTGCGCCAAATGTACCTTTTGAAATTGTGGCTAAAAAGTTCAACCTTGGTCTCATCAGACCATAACACATTTTCCCACATGCTTTTGGGAGACTTGATGTATTGTTTTACAAATTTTAACTGGACCTGGATGTTTTTCTGTGCAAGAAAAGGCTTCCATCTTGCAGCCCTACCCCAGAGTCCAGACATATGGAGAATATGGCAGATTGTTGTCACATGTAGTACACTATCAGTACTTGCCAGAAATTCCTGCAGCTCCTTCAGTGTTGCTGTAGGTCTCTTGGCAACCTCCCTGGCCAGTTTTTGTCTTGGAATTTCATCAATTTTGGAGGGATGTCCAGTTCTTTACAACGCCACTGTTGTCCAATATTCTTTCCACTTTTTGATGACTGTCTTCATTGTGTTCCATGGTATATCCAATGCTGTGAAAAATTTTTTGCACCCTTCTCCTGACTGATACCTTTCAACAATGAGATTCCTTTGATGCTTTGTAAGCTCTCTGCGAACCATGGCTTTTGCTGTAGCAGGCAACTGAGTAAATGTCAGGAAAATCCTACTAGGATAGCTGAACTTTATTTGGGGTTAATCAGAGTCTCTTTAATTGATGGCAGTTGGGTACTCAATCAGACTGAATGTTATAATTAAATCAAATGGCGCTTCAACAAAGTATGAGTTTTAGGGTGTGCAGACACAACAAAGTATTAGTTTAAGGATGTGCACACTTGTGCAACTCGCATAGTGTACGTTTTTATTTTTTATATGTTTCCCCTAACAGATTTGTTTGTTTTTCAATTGAATTGCACAGGTTATAGGTCACATTAAAGGTGGGAAAAGTTTTGAAATGTTTTATTGTGGTCTCAGTTTTTATATCACAAAACCTGGCATTTTAACAGGGGTGTGTACACTTTTTATATCCACTGTATAGCTAGGGAGTTAGTGTTATTATTTTCCAAATTAGGAGTACATAAAGTAAATACAAACCACCCAGGGGTTTCATTTATGTCCAGAATAATGTACTAATTGTGCCAAAAGCTTTAAGATCAATCAATTAAAAACCTCAGTGCACCATCTCCATTCAGATGAGTTGGTAGAGTATTTTAACCAAAAATTAAAGTCAGTGCTGAGAAAAGATAATGAGGAAGCTGGTAAAAACTAGGGTCAGTTAATACCATCCTTCCTGTTTGTCATTATAGAAGTACAACAAACACTGAGAGTGTTCAGTACTTTTGAGTTGGTATATAGAAAGCACCATCATGGACTGTTAGATATTGCCAAAGAAAGATGCAAAGAATTAAAAAACTCCATGTAAAAATGTCATAGAATATAGCAACTTATGAGATATGCTGAAAGTAGTGATGCTCATTGTATAAGGACATGTCAGAGAGCCTAGACTAGACAACAAGAGGTATATAACAGAAGTACAAGCACCAGGGAATTCAAAGCTGGGGAACAGAGATAGTTATAGCTCCATCTAAAGGAGCATATATGGGAAGGTCCATTTGAAATAGTAACAAAAAAAAGAAATTATGTTAACTATGGTGTTAGGCAGACCTGTACAAGAGGATCAGAACAAATGTGCCATATTAATGTTCTGTAATTATGGAAAAAGAACAAACCTCTGTTTAGCAGCAGAGACAAGTTGAGTTGGTGAGGAAAGAAACTTGACCTCTATGCCTGCAGTACAGTTAGATTACACACTATCTAAGCCACAGAAACAAGTGATTAGGAAATTTCTGCTAAGAAACAAAGATTAATTCTCAAAACTATCAAGCGGAACTAACCTGATTTAATTTGTTTGTTTGTTTGTGTCTTTCGGCTTTTCCCAGTTAGGGGTCGCCACAGCGGAACTCCGGTCCACTAATGATTGGCAGTAGAGTTTTACGTGCTGGCTTGCCGGGCCTAACGCACAACCTTCAATGAAGGAACGCCCATTCACGCATTTTGCCACACAGAAGACGCTCTGAGAATCGAACGGGCAACGTCTAACTGTGAGACCTGATTTAATATCATAATTAAATTACTCAAAGGGAAAATGTTAGTTCAAATCTTATAGTAAGCCAGAGTCACAGAGAAAAATGTTATGAGAGAAAATACAAACATTTCTTAAGATGGGAATAATAGAGGATGAAATCAAGTGATACAGTTCTATAGAATTAGTGTCAATACCCAATAGAGCAGTCAGGTTCTGTAAAGATTTTATGAAGCCGAACAGACCTTTGAAATTTGATAGTTATCCAATGCCTAGGGATGACAAACTAACAGAAAGGTTGGGAAAGCCTAGCTGACTACAGTAGATCAAAGAAAGAGATACTGGCAAATCCATCTAATGGTTGAAGAAAAAAGAAGTTTAGTAACATCAAGGGGCCTATTCTAGTATAGTGTCCTTCCTTTTATGTTACATGATGGTACCCTTTCAGCCTCTTAGGTATGCATGGACAGAGTCCTAAAATCCCATGGCAAGCATGCTGCTACTTATCTGGACTAAGAGTCCTATCTTGCTAAGGCTCAGGCAGTGTTAGACTCTCTGGAACAAGCTGGGCTTATTCCCTATCTAATGGGCCTGAAACTGGATGTTTCAAGCAGGGCAGAGTCATTGGAACAGTTCTGTGGTTTTCATCATTATGGTAGCCTAACGTGATGTAAAAAAGACAAAAAAATTAAATAGCATTGTAAATATTTTATTTAAGGGCATAATGTAAAAGGAATTGTTACTTTAAGGTAGTGAGATACCTGATGCATTAGACAGAGAGGGTTCTTGCAAGATTTTTTAAATTAAATCATTTATTCAATAAAGTGGTATACAAAAAAGAGGGCTTCCAGCTTTGAGGGGATGCTTTGCTTGGCATTGTAGTTCTTGGTAAAGTATTGCAAAATGAAGAGAACTTTTGGGAAACCTGGATATGTTTCCAGCCAAGGGAATCTAGAAAGAGGAGTACTATTAGAAACACATATGGTCATGATGTAAGAGACTGTGTCCCATTTTATGAGATTTCCGCAAAAAGGAGCCTTGTGTTATTTCTGTTTCTTTGCCTGCTTATTTGAGAAAATGTTGTTTGTACCTTAATAAAACTAAATTTATTTTATTAACTCACTGTGCTGTATTTTATATACCACAATATTTATCTATTTATCAATCTATTTATTCTTCTCTGTCTATTTATATGGATGTTAACTAGACAGATGTACTTGTCCAGGGGACCCTTTTGATTTGCAGCATGTACTCTGAGACACGGTGGTGGTGCTGCGGTAGCGTTGTCGCCTCACAGTAAGACGTCCTGTTCGATTCTCAGCTAGAGCGTTCTCTGTGTGGAGAAATGCGTGAATGGGCGTACCTTCATTGAAGGTTGTGCGTCAGGACCAGCAACTCGGCACGTAAAAATCTACTGCCAATCATTAGCGGACCGGAGTTCCGCTGTGGCGACCCCTAACCGGGAAAAGCCGAAAGACACAACAACAACTCTGAGACACATAATGAAAGACACAACAATATAAGAGAACAAATGATGCAGAACTAGCAGTAATTTATTTAATAGAAACACTAGACAAATATCTAAAAGTACAATTTTGAGGCTATTTAACGGGTACAATAGTGTAATAGCTACTCACTTATCAGGTACTCCACTGTTCTCCACATGTACAACCATATATGTACAGGTCACACAGAACAGATTATAAAGGAAGCTAGGTTTAATAATGCAGTGGTACACAACTACTACATCAACAAATGATATTATCACGATGTGTGAAACAAGGAAATGTAAAGGGACTAGATATTACTACATTGAACCTTGTGTGCACACATTATTTGGAGTCAATGTGGAAGCATTTAACTTTATTTATCACCTGTTAAGATTTCTTGTAAGCTTTTCTTGAACCTGTACCAGTCATAGAAATATATTTTTCCTGAATCACTTATAGTGTGTTCACCCTATAAACCATGAAGTCAAAGGAAGAGCTGGTCTGGATTCTAGAAGAATCAGAGTAGCAGAACAGATAGCTTCCTATGTTATGCTCTTGCTGCTCCAGAGTGAGATTTCCACTCTGCACCCAACATCAGTCTGGGAAGTGATTTTCACCCATTTTATTACTTCACAATGCTAAAGTACTGAATTGTTAGGAGTGCCTCTATGCCAGTAATAAGTAATGAGATTCTACAGCATGCTATGCTAATAAAGCTCATTACTTCTAGTGTATCTTGAATTTACCCAAGCACTTAGCTGGGCCACCGAGTCTGGTAGCAGCTCCAACTCTATGTTAAACCAGTAATGCAGGCAGGCACCTTGGCTGCAGTACCATATCTGACATATAGGTGGAACTGCAGGTCATGAAAGTGTCCAGTGCAGGAGCTCTACTTGTAGGCCTGTTATGTATGCATTTCTCTTGTTTATGACAAGTGTTATGCATGTAGTGTCACTAGCACACCAAGGAATTAGCTTTGTTGTTAACAAAATAGACACTATAAGCCAATCCCACAGTTGCTTTGGAGATATCTTGAACTACACTTCCCTACACATATGTGCAGTCCTATGCTTCCTCCTTCTGGCTCTCAAACTTGCAGAGCAGCTTCATCTAAGTGGTTGCAGTTCATAGTACCACATATATATGTAGAGCTCATGCTTCTGCAAAACTGCTTATTGAGTTTAATGGTCTTTTCCAGTAATTCAGACTTGCACATTGGCAAGCCTTGCCAATGTACAATGCTAAATTAATTCAGCATATTGAATGTGATTGTTCTTTTGGAATCAGATGTAGGGCTCCATACATTGAATGAGGACTGTCAGAGTTATAGTTGTACTTTATAGGTTCATAGGTGTTTACTAGGCTAATGAGCACAAGGACCTTTTTAAGATACACCTACCCATGCATCCTATATCTCTGACAACTTCTGGCATCCTTGGTAAGTGTAAGTAGGGGCTTGGGAGATGAAACATTTGCAAGCAGGAGCTTGGAAGATGAACCACTTATTGGCTGCCTGTGTCCATTAGAAACATAGGTGCCAAACCAGGGATGAATTACCTGTTTCCCATGCAATTGTCCAAGTTACACATGGATGGGGAACCTGTTCCAGAAAAGGGGTGGTCTCTGTTATACATATCTGTCTCTCCAGCAGGTCCTAGTTATATCACAAGAAAGGTTTAAGTGTTTAGAATGGGTAATTCTGGTGATGTTTGTTTTGTGGATATGCAGGAAGTCCATCAGGGTGGGGTCTGTCAATGCCTTGCATGCCAGGCATAGATCTCCCCTGAACAGCCTGTAGGTGACAGAATACAGGGATAGGGCCTCGAGGTAGTCTGCATAGGACATGTTGCTTATGTCTTGTACACTTTTAGGAAGGAACCTCTGTGGATGCTCAAACTGTTAGATGTGCCTCATTAGGTACATCCCAAAGGTGCAATTGTGCTCAATGACAGGACTGATGAATGCTGAATACAGTCGAACAATAACCTCCTTGGACCTAGATGCCATACATTTGGTTAAATGTTGCATACCTTTGGTTAGAAGGCGCACAACATAGAAAGATTTCCTCACTACCATAGACATGTGATGGGTAAAGACTAGATTACTGTCTATACATGTCCCCAAATCCTAGACTACTGATTCAGTTCTTAGGGGTGTTTTGTCAATATGATAATTACCAGGGGTGGATGGTTTCCCGAAGGATACTATTATGCATTTACTGGCATTTAGTTTTAATCCATGCCTTTGACACAACTTATTTATCTGTGTCAGCCCTTCCTGAAAAACATTTGTTTCAGTGGGGGTTTCTATGACTGCTAATAATTTGCAATTATCTGCAAATTCAGTCAGTCAGAGGCCCTTGACATTGACCTTGACTTCAGGGAAGTAAGTGCCAAAAAGAAGCAGTCCCAGAACCAGTCCCTGAGGGACTCTGCTTGTGACTGGCATCTTTGTAGAGGTGGAATTCCCAATTCAAACTTTCTGGGTTCTGTCTGTGACCCAGCTGGCTATTTACTGGGTGACATAAAGGATTATACCTAACCTCTTGAATTTGTCAACAATGCCCAAATGGGGTATTGGGTCAAATGCCTTAGCCAGGTCAAGGTAGGCAGTGTGAACCATTTTACCTTCACCCATTGCTTTAGTGACCTTCTCAATGAAGTCTGCCAGGTTGAGTAGGCATGACCTGTCCTTGATGAAACCAAACTGGGTTGGGTCCAGTGTCTGAAGGTTTCTTATTATTGATCATTTCCATGATAAATCTTTCTATGGCTTTGCATATGAAACTAGTGAGACTTATGGGTTTGTAGTTTCCAGGGTCTGTAGACTGCCCACCCTTGTGCATTGGGATGACTGTTGCTGTTTATCATTCATGAGGTATGAAGCCTGTTTGGAGGCTACATTTAAATAACAATTCCAGAGGGTCTGATAGGTTGTGATTCCTGCTATTAAGAAGGCATCCTGGAATATTGTCTGGGCCCATTGATACAGTGTTCTTGGCCTTAGAGAGAGCATTGAGGACCTACTCCTAGTGATAGTATGGGGAGTTATATTTGATGGTATTTCCTGAGGGGAGGTTGAGAGGAAGAGAGGGGAAAAGTTAGACCTGAAATTGTCTGCCAGTAGTTTTTCTATATCTTCTGGCTCAGTATTGGTGGCTTTTTAACAATGAGCTCCACATACAACTGTGTATTGTCTTTGAGGTTGCAGACATAGACAAAAAAATGCTTTGTGGTCGTTCTTGGCCTGGGAGGCTAAATTTACCTTAAATTTGGCCTTGGCAGACTTTATATATCTTCTGATTTGTTATTTTAGTTTGATGACAGTGATTTTATCCTGGTGGGTTCAACACCTCCCAATTTTTTCCATGGTTTTCTTCCTTCTGTTATTTAGAGTGTTGATGTTGTGATTCCACCAGGGTGGCTTGTTTTTTTGAGTTAGTTCTGAACTTCTCCCTGGTGGGTAGAGCTGCCTCTATGCAACTATTAACATGCTTGTATACGGTTTCTATGAATAGTTCTGCATATGCAGCAGTGTTCTCAGGTTTTATGGGTGCTTGAAATTTTGTCAGGTTATCACTTAATAGTAGGAAGTTAGTCATAGAGTAGTTCCTGACTGTTTCAGGATTAGCTGGGGTTCTGGGTTTTATTTTTACTTCAAAAGAAACCATTTTGTGGTGTGATCTTACCAGAGAAGACATTACACTAGGGGGTGTACAGTACTCTCGCACATTAGTGAGGAGCAGATCGAATATGTTTGCACCCCTGGTCAGCATATTAACAAACTGGTCCAGGGAGCAGTTTGTGTTTACAGAACCCAGGAAACTCTGTGCCTGCACATTAGCGTCATATATGATTCACATACCCATTTTTTCATTAATGATTTAAACTGTATACTTTCACTTGCTGTGCTCACATCCACAGTGTTTGTTAATGTCAGGTTTGTTTCTCATGATAGCCTTTCCCCTGTTTCATCATTTCTTACACCACAAGCTATCATATCTCTTATTACTGTCATTGGTGCCAGAGGTAGCACACTCATCTTTGGTGCAGAAGGCTGTGGGTAATATTCCCACACTTGACAGATTGATTGTTGACACTGTAGTGCAGCATAAGGGGGTGCTGCATTTCTGATTGTCATCTTTCAGATGATATATTAAACTGAGGCTCCATCTGCTTGAGTTGGTAGTAGCTCAGGCAGATGTAAAAGATCCCTCTGCACCTATCAAAAAGAACTGGGGTTCTTTATTAAAACATATTATGTATAATACTATTTACAAACTCTCATATTTATATATTTACAAATGTATACAGTATACACATTTCCATTCCTTTCCATTATTGTCATACAGTCATATGTATCTTACTTTTCATTATGTTAAACTTCTATCTTCATCATCTTATTTGATTCTGACTCCCTTTTTCATAACCACCATATAATTTTTCTTAAAATTACTGCTAGTCTCCATTTACCAGTAAACATGATTTCATTTACCTTTCATTCCAAATGGTCCACACAATGCAAACTAATCTTTTATCTATTTTATTAATATATAGCACATTCTAATGGCTATAATATCCATACATAATCATATCCATATTTATTTAATTTACCTCCTTTACATTTTAAAATAAATTTTCTTTACACAACTTTCCTCCAATTTTGCAATGCTTATACATTGTAAGAAGACGTGTTCTGTAGTTTCTTGTTTATCACTATATATGCAAACTCTTTCATTAATTTTTTTATAAGGCATAATTCCTTTTACTGGCAATTTACTAATCACTAACCTTGATAAAAAATCATGGCATTCTACTTGCTTATTATGCCATGCTTTTCCTACATTCATAGTTTTAACTTTTTCATTTGCTAGCTCAGCCCAAGCATTAACATAATAATATTGTATCATAATATTTTTATACCACACTTTCTTCTCATTTTCTATTTCATCCAGTTTTATTTTCCATAAAATATTTTTTCTTGATGACATCTCATTACTTCATTTAAACATACTTTTCCTCTTTTGAATTTTTTTTACATATCCCAGTGCCACTTATATTTGTACTGTAGTAAAATTACTACTAACTTTTCATTTTATCATTTATCCAAAACAAAATTTTATACAAATTCAAAGAAGCATTATAAACAATTGGGTTTATTAATCCTAAATCTCCATCTCTCTTGTCCATGTATAAGACTCCACTTTTCACTTGATTCAGTCTTGAACACCATATAAAAGAAAAAAAAATACTTGAATTTCTTTTTCATAGATTATTGGCAACATATAGACACCAGCTAAATATGCGGTCTTTCCCAGTATAACTGAATTAATCAAATAAAACTTCTTATTTTATTTCATCAAGTATCCTATTCCATTGTCCCTCATTTATGTTTTTACTTCCAAATCTTATTCCTAACACAGAGATGTCTTTTATCGAGAAATATATTCCTGCTGTCTTTATTATGTCACCCAGTCTTTTGCTTTTTTCCTTTATTTAAAGTAATGCCTAATATATTTAAACATTGATGTATATAGCATATAACATATAACTTCTTTCATCCAGACTTTGTTTCTTGTAATCAATATAATATCATCTGTATAAGTAAACATGACTGGAATTTTTATCCCGTCATTAATAATATAAGTAGCACCTCTCATGTGCAAATTTACATCTCTAATACATTCATAACTAATGCAAGTAATATACTACTTATACGACATCCGTGGTGTATGCCATTCATTATATCTATTTTTTTTGCTTAACCATCCATTCATTAAAATTTTTACTTTATTTTTTTACTATATACAGGACAACATACATTCTTAATTTTCTTGCTAATGTTATAGTCTTCCATACTTGTTCACTAAAGTTCATGTTCATAAGCTTTATTTAAATCTGCTATCATGATCTTGGTGTCATCACTACTGATTATATCATCCACAATTTCCTTTACTATGAATAATAATTCCTGACATCCTTTTCTCTTTAAACTATATATGCTATCTTTCATAATACTTTTCATTTTACCTTCCATTCCCTTCTAAAAATTTTTCATAAACACTTTATAATCTGTATTGTTCAATATTATGGGTCTACAATTTTCAGTTTTATTTTTGTCTTCCTTTTTCTATACAAATTTAAGTATACCACTACATAAATCTTTATACATAAAATCTTCATTTAATCATCAATCATTCATAACATTTAAGAAGTTTTTCTATCAATCTGTACAAATCTTATAAAATTAGTATGCTATTTCATCTGATCCTAAAATTGTCTGTAAATTAACTTGACTAAGTACTTTATCTAATTCATATAAGGAAATGTCATTTTCCAAGTCATCATTTTCTTGTTCTGTCAATTTTTTAACATGCCATTCTTTTTCAGTAATTTATTTCTGTCTTGAAACATTTTCCTTACATAATTTATTTCAATATTCATATTTTTCCTGAGATATTCTTACTTTACCTTTAAAATCTTTCATTTATCTCATTATACTAATATTCTCTTTAACTATGCTACTCAGATAAGCTGACACCGTTTTGTTTTACCCTCCAAATAATATATTTGCTTAAATAATAATTCTTTAATTTTCTGTTGATTATTTTCATAAATTCTCCATTCTGTCAGATAATATTCTCTATCATTTCTTTCCAAATCCTTTAAAACATCCATACACATTGTTTTATAATTTGCTTTTTTCTCCACTTTTCTTACATCTGACTGCCATTCTAAAAAAAATGTATATTTTTCTTTCAAAGCTAGCCATCACTCAGACAAGTTTTTATAACACACTCTAGTGGAAATGTGATCTTTCTATACATTCATACTTTTTTTTTTCATTTTCATCCCAGAATTTCTTATTTATTCTTTTTATTCCTTTTCCCAATTCGATGTTCTAAAGACATGCTTCTGGAGCATTTCTACCCGGGCCTCCGCTGAAAACAGGATCTGTGGAACCTAGTCGGACTTTCCCGGTCAACAAATGTTAAATAAATAAATAAAAATAAAATGTACTCCTTATTTTCTTGCATTTCTATCCATTTGGCTGAGTGATCTCAAAAACCTGTTACAAGTGTCTCACCCTTAGCTATATTTAAAACTTATGATATAATAAAATAATCTAGTTCCATCTTATATATAACTCGACTATATGTCCATAAATTATTATTCCAAATTATTAAATTGCCACATTTTTAACTTCAAAATTGTCTTAACATTGCTCTCTCTCCTTTTATTTTTTTCCTTTCAAATCACAATTAAAATCTCCCATTAATATTATATTCAGATTAATTACTACAGAATTCAAAATTTTATGAAATAGGTTCATAGGTTCATAGGTAGGTACTAGGCTAGCTGCCCGAAGGCATTTATAAGCCTAGCCAAAATGTGTTGGCTTTTGCCATCCCCTTAGATTAGTTCCCTGTGCCTCTGTCCAGCAGAGCCACTGAAGTGTTCCCCAGGGTAAACTTTCTGTTTCCCATCCACTTGTCAAGGTTTCTTTTGAAGAGTGTTAATGAGGAGTTCTGCCTAATGTAGATTGGAATCTTGTTCCAAAGCATGGGAAGTCTCTTGGACAGGAATCTATCCCTCCAGTACATCCTATTTATTGTTGTGGTGAGGTTTAGATCCCTAGAGTGTGTGGCTCGAGGGGATAAGGTTTTCTTTAGGTGGAGCATGTCCATCAATTCTGGGTTGGGCATGGCCTTGTTTGTCAGGCAGAGAACACCTCTGAGTAGGCAGTATGCAATCGAGTACAGCTGGAGTTTCTTCAATTGAGCTGCATAGGGCATCTGTTTGAGGCCAGTGATCCTCATGGTGAGATACTTCTGTGGTCTTTCCAGCTGTTGCAGGTGTCTTGTAAGGTACATCCCAAATGGGGCGTTGTACAATATGTTGGGTCTGATGAGTGATGAGTAGAGGGACACAATGACCTTGTTTGATCTGGATGCGAACCCTTTTGTGATTAGGTGGACCACATAGAAGGATTTTCTAACCACTTTGGCAATGTGATTATCAAAGGTGAGATTACTATCTACTTGGGTCCCCTGATTCCTTATTACATCTTCCGTATTTAGGGGACTACCACCTATGTGGTAGTTTGTGGGTACTTTGTTTTTTCCAAAGGAGATGACTGTGCACTTTTTAGCATTTAGCTTGAGGCCATGAGTTTGACACCAGGTATCCATCTCAGTGAGACCCTTTTGGAGGATGTCTGTGTCAGCCAGAGAGTTAAATATAGCCCCTAGTTTGCAGTCATCTGCGAACTTGGTCAGCCATAGTCCTCCTGTGCTTACCTGTACCTCTGAGAAGTATATGCCGAACAGGAGGGGTCCTAGGACTGAGCCCTGGGGAATGTTACTTGTAACAGGTTTAGAGTCGGACCTAGCTCCTGCAACTCTCACCATGTAGGTTCTGTCTGTGAGCCAAATCATTTTTCCTTTTCTTTACTTGCAACATAGTCATTCAGTGCTATAATTCTATATACCTAACTATGCCATCTGAGATGTACAATAGTTAATCCGCCCATCAATGTGAATGTTAAGTTCAATATTTTTACTGAATTTTTGCAAAGTACAACTATACCTAAACATAGTTACTTTTATAGGTCCCATATTGTATCTTCTCCCCAAAGTTTCTTTGTTTGTAATCTCACTGTTTGTGTCAAGAATCTTACAACTTCCAATATCATTACATCAAAATCACACTTACTACACAAATTTAGGATGCCTGTTCTCCTACTTATATTTCTGATATTATTTATATTTACTGAAAGCACTCTAAAGTTGTCATTATGTCTAGGTTGTAGCGTATTCGAATTTGTATACGTTTGAAGTATTTATCTTATTTGCGTTATCCATTTCCTTTTTTTTTCTGTTTTACACTTATCCCTTTAAACTTTCTCATTTGCCAATAGAATTCTTTTTACCACTCACTATTTTCCAATTTATACCTTCCTCATCACCTATTTCAGAACCTGTTTTCTATATTATCTTCTGTTTCAGTTTTTTCTTTGTCCTTATCTTTATTTTTACTCTGATCTCGCTTCCCTACTTCCTCTTTATCTTTTTATTGGGACTGTTTCTTCTCTTCATATACTGTTCTTACTTTGATTTTCTTCTTCTAAATCTTTTTTTTCTAAATTGCAGTCCATCCATAAATGCCTACTTTTGTTACATTTATAGCATTTCAGTTCACACTTTTTGCGTCATGACCTGTTTTCCCACAAATATAACATTTCCTCTTATCACTGTTATGTATCAAATGATCATCTTTTCCACAGGTAAAAAATATGTTTTCAGTTGTCCCCAATATTTCACAGCACCCCTGTTACCCTCCACATTTAAGATACTAGGGATATGAAAATTTTTTTTTCTCCATCTTTCAGTATAATATGTGAGTCCCATCCCCAAGTACATAATCCTTTGTTATTATAGACTGTGCTGATGTCCACAACTTCTTTACAAAGTTTGCTTAAATGTCCCTTTAAAGTCACTTTTTCAGCTTCATTTCAAAATTGAACATGCATTTTCTTTTTAGTTTCTCTGTGAAATGCTTTAACCACATAAGAGTTCCACGGATTACAGTTTTTTTTCTTCTCATACTCCCCCCAGAACTTTCCAGAACAGAACCAGTCTCAAAAATAACATCATAAAATGTCTCTTTGTGAATAAAAATAACAGCTCTTACCTCCTGAGCCTTCGCTACTAATGGTACCTTTAAATTATCCCAAATGTCATACCTGTCCATCTATCTTTTGTCTTTGCTCTGAATTCTTAGCATTAACTTTCCTTTGATTGTTGATATTTCCTTGCCTCTGTTCATCTGTCATCACTTTCCCTGCATTTTCTTTAAAAGTTTTGGCATATTATTTCTTTGTCTGGCAATCTTCTTTCAAAATAACTTCTGATACCTGCTATATTGTGATCATGCTGAATTAATATATTTGACCAATTGTGGTTGATGTTGTGTGTTATACTGTCTGCCTGAAAAAATGCAAATAAATAGTACATAGTAGCAGAAAATATAATGTTGTCATGTTTGTTTGGTAGAATGGCTAGAAGGCAGTATATGCTCAGAGGTTAATTATCCAAATGACCTTTACTTGTTCATGGCTACTCTTTTCTTTTCTTTTCTTTTTTCCTTGGGAAGTAGAAGTTGAAAACAAATAAATACAGGGGAGAATTTAATAAAACATACCATTTTTTTTCATGTAGGCATTGCACCGCTCTGCTCACACAGCCATGAAAATTTTTAGATTCAGTAAGCAGTACTGAGCTGTGCGCATGCACACATCAACACGGAAAATTCCATAGCATGCAAATCGCCTCATAAGCAGGTGAATCTCATGCAAATGAGGCAGGTAGAATGATCCAGCAAGCAGATAGGCATCTCCTCAGACCCCATGTCAGTGTCTGTAGTGTACATGGAAAAATTATGTGTACAGGAGTGTAGACAGACAAAAGAGGTGGTAAAAATTTAGATATTTGGATAGAAATGACATACCACATACACATATGACCGAAACTATCATCCTATATGTTGGAAAAATTAAAGGAAATAAGTTAAATTAATGTTTTTTTTTAATAATCTGGGGATGTTTGCATGGTGCACCACAGTGTGCAAACATGATTTAAAGAAAAATAAAAAAAATTGGAAAAAACAAATTAATTAGTATGTGACAGAATGTATTACAAGACTGTACGTGGAGTCCCTACAATGGTGCATTGGTGCTGTTACTAATGTGTTTAGGCTCTGAAGCATGTAGTTTCCAGGCTGTGAGCACAGATACCTATGGAAATGAGGTGGAGGTACTTAACAGCAGAAAGGAGTAATCTTGTCTGCATATCCCCTTCATGTAGGCTTAGACCCATGTTACTGTTTACATCAGAGGTAGCTGACAACAGGCGGTTTGTCTACTGACTTCTAAGCTCATTTCAGGTTAGGTGTGTGTGTTTGCACAGTGCACTGCCTGGCTGAAGGTGTCCCCTACAGGGGGTGTGTGTGTCCACTAACTTCTAAGCTTTGTTTACCTTCTATGCATGGTGCACAGCCGCCCTCAGCATGTTTAAAAAATGCATTTAATTAGTTTTTACCCTTGTTTATCCTAAAATAGGGCCATGAAATGATGTTAATTATATTGTAGGCAGGTGCAATGCATCATACATCATACATACCCGATCAAACACTGTGCATCGACAGCAGAGCTCTATAAAGTATGCATACACTCTACATTCTGATTTTCCTCAGTACTCTGCACCATTGGAGTACACTTGAACTTAATGCGGGGTGTTGTCCTCTGTGAACATCCCCCACTGCTGCCAGTGGTGAGGATTGAGGCTCCTGTAGTGGTGGGTCACCACACAGAATACATTTAATGTGGGGTGTTGTCCTCTGTGAACATCCTCCACTGCTGCCAGTGGTGAGGATTGAGGCTCCTGTAGTGGTGGGTCACCACATAGAATACATTTTAAATGAATAGCTATTGATGCATTGTCAAGCTTCTTGCAACATTTAGTCTGATGATGCTCCTGTATTTATTATGATCCGATCTGCAAGCAATTACGGGTGCACAATTTTCAGACGCATATCATGGAACTGTTTTATTCTAGCCCCTATGTTTGAATATAGCACCTACGTTTGTCTTTCAAAATAGTCTGTGATTCATAGTGGCATTTTAACTGCCTTTTTTATGTTCCAGTTTCTTGTCCTAAGGCATGGCTTAAAAGCATTTGTGGATATTAAAATTCATATCTTTTAGGAAATGAACAGAGTAAAAACTGTTATTCTAACACCAAAGACTGTACCATTTCTGTTTCTCTAGCACAGTCTAGTGTAGATTTCTTGCCTAGGTTGAAAGGTATTGTGATGTTTAGAACAGAATGGACAGATTTTGCCTCATTTTAAAATCTGATTTTTGAGCAGTCTCTACGCAAGTTATTACTGTTGCAGCCAGAGGGTATTATGATTGCTGAGCTACGTATTTCGTCTTTATCATTGTGTCAGCCCACACTATGTCCGGTTTGTCTCTACGCAAGTTATTACAGTTGTAGCCAGAGGGTATGATTGCTGAGCTACCATGTATTTCATCTTTATCTTGTCAGTCCATGGTATGCGGTATGCTGGATAACTTTGCATTGGGCTCTGCATAAGAGTAGAGGGCCTTAACTTGGGACATTGTTTTAGTGTCTGACCCATGGGTTTTACACACACCTGAATGCCTTCTGTGCATATTCTGCTGTCACACCAGGTTCATGTGTGTAACAGTAGCAGAATGTCCCTCAGACAGGAGTTTCTTCTGCCTTTCATTGCTGAACCTTCACTGTTAATTTTTCATGTGGAGTCTCTCTTTTTCATGTGTTTTTTTTCCCTTATGTCTGGAGATTCACATGTGAATGCGAGCAACTCTAGCTACTGGCTAGTGACTGACACAGGCCCCACCAGGCACTGGTGTTGGTCACATAATAGTGTTTTGATTTTGTATTGACAGCTGTTTTGGTTTATTGTAGTGGTGTTGAGTAAGGAAACTGCATGAATCATGCTTGGGAAAAGGTCAATTGATCAGCAATAGGCTGAAAGCGTGTCTTCTAAGAAGGTTTTCTGCAGTTATAATAAGGTGTGGGAGCAAAGTTACTCATGGATTTGACCTGTTCTAAATGCAGAGGCCATGTCAAAGTGCACATCCTGTGGAACAACTTTCACTGTAAAACGGGATGGGGAAAAGGCACTGAAAAGCCATCAGAAGTCAGACAAACATCAGCAAAGCCTTCAGCTCCAGAGGCAGAACCTTGTAATGACAAAGTTTATTCAGCCACGTAGTGCAACCAGTGAAGCTTCCAAAGTGACTGCAGCTGCAGTGACAGCAGTCTATCATAGAGTGAAACATGGTCACTCATATGCATCCATGGACTGTGGAGGTAGGCTGGCACCAACAGTTTTCCCTAATTCTACTTTGGCTTCAAAATTCAGCTGTGAGAAGACAAAATCTGAGAGTATCATCATGAATGTACTTGCACCTCATTCAGAGGAGCTCCTTCTGCAGGAACTTGGCAATTCCTATTTCTCAGTGGGATCAGATGCATCCAATAGAGGGAACTGAAAAATGTTCCCTTTGGTTATTCACTACTTCATTCACACCCATGGCACATAACATAAGCATCTGGATTTCTACGAGAATCATAACGAAAGTGCCGAATGCATCTTTACAAGAATAAAGGACATCCTTGTGCAGAAAGGACTCAAAGTGCAAGACATTGCTAGCTATGCTGCAGGCAATGACTCTGTTAATTATGGAAAACACAGATCTGTTTTTAAAAGTTTGAAATCTGAGGTGCCTCACATCATTGCAGCAAACTGTTTATGCCACATAATACATAACTGTGCCAAGCATGCAAGCAAGTCCCTTGCAAGGTCTGATGTGGAGACTCTGGTATTGAAAGTATATAGTGAGTTTTCAACATCTGCTAAAAAATGGCACTGTTGAAAGACTTCTATTCTTTCCTAGACCAGGACTTTAAGGAAATCATGCAGCATGTTGCCACAGGGTGGCTGTCTTTGTTCCCAGCTGTGGCAAGGCTGGTAGAATGCTGGCCTGATATTAAAAGTTATTTTATTAGTCAAGGGCCTGAGGACTGTAACCCCCTTATCTGGAGATTTGTGGAGGCTGATGAGGATGGCATCAGTGGGGATATCTCGGAGGCAGAGTGTTACATACATTTCATGTACTACATCCTGCAGGTATTCCACAAGTCTGTAGCAAAGCCTGAAAGTAACCCGCTGTCTGTTCCGTTGTTTTACACAGTAATGAAAAGTCTTAAAAATGAGTTGCAGAGAAGGCTAGATGACCAATTATTTGGTGCTAAAGCTTCATCTGCCTTACAGCACTTTACTCCAGCTGTGGCACAGCAGGTCTATAGGGACTTCTGTGAATTTTATAGTAAAGCAGTTTGTTACCTACAGAAGTGGTTTGACTATGACAATAGTCCCTTTAAAGCTATGCAGGTCCTCAGCCTTCAACATCATGTATCTTGGCCAGATCTGCATACAGTTGGAAATGTTTTCAAATTATGTACATTGAAGCACTTTAATTGCTGCATTGCCAGCCCTGTTACAGATGACAGAGGCATCTGTAAGTGATCGTTGGGTGACTTTTTTTAGTAAAGTTCCAGACTGCAAAATGCTTTACAGACTGGTGCAGTTTGCCATTTCAATCCCCCCAGCAATAGCTTTGTGGAAAGTTTTTTTTCACTTATGGGGAATGCATGGACTGACACAAGAAATAGAATGCTTGTGTCTCTTGTGAAGGCAGAGTTGCAGGTCAAGCTAAATCTTAATGAGTTGTTCGCAGTTTTATTAATTTGTGAAAAATAACCAGCCATTACTTCAGGCTGCTAGATCAAATGCCAAATATAGCTTCAAGTATAAGCAATGATTTTTGGAAAAATTGTGAAGACACTTTATACAATTGCTTTTCTTTTTCATCGTCATTTTTGATATACTCTTGTGTGTGTACTGAACCCTTAATGTACTGCTTTGAGTGAATTACTGATAATTTTTTTTATATCTAAGTAACTGTATTTTTTCCTTTTTAGTACTACCTACATGTGATATTAGACTTGTGCTGAAGGGTTAGTTTTCCCATGCTTGTTTCATCTAGTGGTTATTTTGATGCATTGTGTAGTGATGTACTGTTGTGTGTAGTAAACCCTTGAATGAAGTACTGCTAAATAAAGTTTTTTTTTATTTACTTCTGACTCGTTGCATATTTTTCTATTTAGTGGTAACTGTATGTGATATTCAAGACTTGTGCTGAAGACTGCTAGAGCAAAGGGGCATGGCTATTAAAGGGAATGGGTGTGGCTTGATTATGTATGGGCCAGGGCTTGTTTTTCAGGAAATGGCACAATAGAAAGGTGGCAACCCTAATGTGAGGTATTATTATGCTGGTGTTGTGGTGTAACATTATGAACCTCTGTCACATATTAATTACATTAAACAGCTGGAGAATGCCATGGGCATATTGAGTGAACTGCAGTACTGCAGAAACAGGGACAGATGTCAGTGTGTCTGTAAGACAAAACATCCCGAACTGGAGTGCATGTAGGTGTGGCCTGGAGTCAATTTATAAGTACTAACAGTCCCACTGGGCATGTCCATACACTTAGTTAACCTGAGCGCAATCCTATTGCCCCTTGATCAAAATGACCTGTTATGTATAGATATGTGTATACATATATACGTATATGTATGCCTATCCATCTGCCACTATCTCTCTCTCACATACATATTATATGTATCTCTATTTGTTTCAAATAGATATATACCTATATATATATATATATATATATATATATATATATATATATATATATATATATAACTATATACATATATAAAAACATACATCTCAGTCCCTCCCCATATTTACATCTCAGTCCCTCCCCATATAGCTACATAACACATGCACATATTATACACACACACACACACATACACGCACACACACACACACACACACACACACACACACACACACACACACACACACACACACACACACAGAGCTACATTTATATATATATATATATATATATATATATATATATATATATATACATCCTTGTTATATACAGAAATATGTCTGTGGATGTCTGCATTGTCCTACATACCCTAATACTGGTGAGTAAAGCTTTTCTATCACACATCTATAATGTTGCTCAAAGAATCTGAAGTAAGGGCTCAACAGTACATAATGCACTTACCTACAGATCCCTGTGCCTGCTGGGTGTCACCACATAGACAGCAACAGGTGAGCAGGTGGTGTAATGTATAATGTTGTCTACACACGCATGGACAGGGCACATTGTCCCTGCTCACAGGCTTGCCCATCCAAGTGCAAACAGCCACATATGGCCATAGTAGTAACTGTAGACCCATAGCTAGGATAATAGTTATCTGACTGCTGGGGTACTAGATGCAGATAACAGTATGAAGCAATATCACTCTGCAGGCCACAGATGCTGTTCAGCACAAGCCTAGTTTGTGTAACCTACAAGTAGTTTGCCTGGAATCACATATAAAGCAAACATCAGCCGTGGCACGTATGATAAGTACTGTGATCTATAATGTGTAAAAATAGATAGGTAGGAGTTCTAATCTCACTGCAGGCCACTTGGTGCATGTATATTCCCATGCCAGACACCTTAGAAACCCTCATTGGCTATCAGACCACAATGGTTATGTACCTTTTGGCCCTGTAAGTTGCTGCTGGCTTCCAAGCTGCTCTGTTCTCCAAGGCCTGATTATGTCATCTATCTTAAGACTACCAGCTGCCATTACAGCATCTAACTTAAGCCATGGTGCATACAATAAGTACTGTGATCTGTAGCGTGTGTAGGACCTAGATAGGTAGCAGTTCTAATCTTACTGCAGGCAATTTGGTGCATGTGTGTATGTCCATATGGCGTAAATAAGATCACCTCAGTAACTTACAAAGAGGTAAGTTTTTGCAGAATTTTAGTTATACCAGGTGATGTGTCCCTCCAAATGCCTGACCACAACTTGGCCTGCTGATGTCATCAAGCATAATATGTCCTAAACTGACAGTACTATCAGACATGAGGTGTGTGGCGTGTATCACGTACTGTGATCTGTAGTGTGTACCATTATGTGTTTCTATCAAAAAAACAAAAAAATAATCCTTGTTTTCCCACCTCTCCACAACTAGTTTAGACCAATTTACAAACATTGCTGTATTCTGGGCTGTGGTGTAGTTCCTGTGTTGTCAATTACCTTACTTGGATAGAAGGAAGTTTCTTTGCTCACCAGTGGGAGTGGGGAGCCTTGAGCAGCCTACCTGTCCCTGTAGGAAGTGACCTCAGCACAAGAAGCTGTAGTAATTGGTTGTTTTGGACCATTTCTAGCTCTATTGTAGTTCACTGTTTAAAATCCGCCTCTGGGTGTTTTTTCTGGCTATACTGCTCAGACAAGCTCCTCGTGGTCCTGCAGAGTGGTCCTAGCTACAGGGATCTCAGAAAAGCAACTACTTTCTGGATTTAAGTATCTTTGCTTTTTTTCACTTGGAATAGCTTCTGTAGCTTACCCTGAACTAGCTTGAACTGTTTTTTAACTGTTTGCTGCATTATTTTAAAATCTGCCCTTAAAGTTACATTTTAGTCGAATTTGATCGAAAGTTCATTTGTTTGTTTGTTTAATTTAACTGTTGAGGCTGCCCACTAAAGTGTGCTAGCCTGTGTAACTGATTTATCACTGTTTCTGCATTTTCTGTGTGTTTCTATAAAAAAAAAAAAAAAATAATCCTTGTTTTCCTGCCTCTCCTCGACTAGTTTAGACCAGTTTACAGGCATTGCTGTATTCTGGGCTGTGGTGTAGTTCCTGTGTTGTCCATTACCTTACTTGGATAGAAGGAAGTTTCTTTGCTCACCAGTGGGAGTGGGGAGCCTTGAGCAGCCTACCTGTCCCTGTAGGAAGTGACCTCAACACAAGAAGCTGTAGTAATTGGTTGTTTTGGACCATTTCTAGCTCTTTTGTAGTTCACTGTTTAAAATCAGCCTCTGGGCATTTTTTTCTGGCTATACTGCTCAGACAAGCTCCTCGTGGTCCTGCAGAGTGGTCCTAGCTACAGGGAACTCAGAAAAGTGACTACTTTCTGGATTTAAGTATCTTTGCTTTTTTCACTTGGAATAGCTTCTGTAGCTTACCCTGAACTAGCTTGAACTGTTTTTTAACTGTTTGCTGCATTATTTTAAAATCTGCCCTTAAAGTTACATTTTAGTCGAATTTGATCGAAAGTTCATTTGTTTGTTTGTTTAATTTAACTGTTGAGGCTGCCCACTAAAGTGTGCTAGCCTGTGTAACTGATTTATCACTGTTTCTGCATTTTCTGTGTGTTTCTATCAAAAAAACAAAAAATAATCCTTGTTTTCCTGCCTCTCCTCGACTAGTTTAGACCAGTTTACAGGCATTGCTGTATTCTGGGCTGTGGTGTAGTTCCTGTGTTGTCCATTACCTTACTTGGATAGAAGGAAGTTTCTTTGCTCACCAGTGGGAGTGGGGAGCCTTGAGCAGCCTACCTGTCCCTGTAGGAAGTGACCTCAGCACAAGAAGCTGTAGTAATTGGTTGTTTTGGACCATTTCTAGCTCTTTTGAAGTTCACTGTTTAAAATCTGCATTTGCATGGCTTTGCACGGTTGTGCGCATAGCGCCGGTTAAACAAGGTTAAACTTCTTCTGGCTCCGCCAGGTCTGCTCTTCAAATTTTCCCTTAAGGAAGCTCTACTCTTAGTATAATCAGACTACTCACTATATTATAAGCCTAGCACTTGTTCTCAATACTTCTCTACTAAGTAAGCACTCTCGTACTAAGTAAAGCACTACATCTACTTACCACCCCTGTGAATATCCACTTCCCTTAAAGGTACAGCACTCCCTTATACTGTTCTAGCATGTCGAGTGGTAGATTACTGGCATCCTCTCCAGTTCAGCTGGTCAATCTGGGTATCTTGAGACAATGCTACAATTGTCTCATGGACACAGACAACCCTCTCCTCCTCCCAACAAACACAAATACATGTGAGAGATGCAACTATATAGCCAAACTGGAGGCTGAACTCTCTCAACTCAGGGCTGGCATGACAAGACAGGAGGAGATGGTAACCACACACACAACAATCCCAGTCCCACATAGACCTACCACAACTGCAAACCAAACACATGAAAACACAAAGACATACTCGGAGGCTCTAATAAAAAACTTACCAAAACAACAGAGGCTCCCAAAGCAGACATCCAAAAATCCACCACCTCAAAACAAAACACATGCAACACATACTTCAATAAATCAGTGTGTCAACCAATCACAGCCCTTAAGGCCAAACACCATGCCTGATACACTAGTAATAGGTGACTCTATAGTCAGACACACTGATGTCCCGCTGACCAGGCTGAACAAGGAGAGGGTGACTGTGAGCTGTCTATCAGGAGCTAGGATCCGCCACATAACACACGCACTCAAGTCATTCCAAAGCAAGTACAAATATGACTCCGTCATTGTCCATGCTGGTGTGAATGACCTGATATGTACCTCCCTGGACTACATGAAAAGAGACCTAGAGGAGGTCTCCGATTATGTAGCCCAGGCTGGTATGACCCTGACCCTGAGCAGCATCTTGCCCTCACCAAGAATGATACCACAATACAAAAACAAGATGATCAGCTTTAATAATTAACTCAAGTACTGGTGTCATTCTAAGGGGATCCAATGTCTGTCTGCCTGGGATGACATGTTGGAAAAGACATGCTGCTTCGCAAGGGATGGCTTACACCTGTCACCACTGGGCTTCCGGATATTGGCTAAGGCTCTTGCCACCCCCATAGTGCCTTTTTTAGGCAAGGCTCAAAAGACAAACCCACCTCCTTAGAAAACAAAAATGGAAAAAATCTAAGGGTAATGCTGCTCAACGCCAGAAGTCTAAATCTCAAGATGCAGGCACTTGATGCACTCCTCAGCATGGAGAACATCGACGTCTGTGCAGTAACTGAAACCTGGTTCAAGGCTCCAGAGAGCACCCCAGCGCTACCAGGCTATACCTCGTATCATGCTTTTCGGCCCCAAAACCCGGGCCGAACCACAAAGGGAGGGGGAGTGTCCATATTCATCAAGGACACCCACACCTCCAGGTTAGTAGCAACACATGAAGCATCAGAGACCATACAGGTGCAACTAACCATAGGCAAAACTGCTATACAACTGGTAGCATGTTACAGACCACCCTCCCAGTCTCAAGAACCCCACTCAGCCTTCCTGAAGACATTGGAGGATATGAATGTATCACAAAATACCATCATACTGGGAGACTTCAACTACCCAAACATAGATTGGGTACATTATTCTAGCCCTAATACCCTAGCCCAAAGGTTTCTGGACTTCATAAATTCAAATGCACTGGAACAACTAGTCACCTCTCCCACTAGGGGAGATAATATACTAGACCTGATCATCACAAACATGGGGACAAAATGCTCCACACTGGAAGTATACCCCTCACTAGTGAGATCTGACCACAAACTAATCACCCTGGATATACATATCCCACCTCCACCCCCAGCACAAAAGACCACAGTGAAAAACTTCTCAAAAGCAGACTTCACTCTTCTTAAGACTGAGATGGTATCCTTTAAGCCCACTGTGCCAGTGGATACCACATCACACAATGCCGAATCCTTCACTAATGCTTTCTATGGACATCTCCAAGAATGCATGGATCATGCAATCCCAAATAAATCCAAGTCCCTCTCCACCAAAGGCAAGCGTCCTGTCTGGTGGACCTCAGCCATTAACAAATTGTATAACAAAAGAAGGAAGCTACTGCACGTCAGAGCAAAATCCCATGAAGGGAAGACATCATTGATCAACATTAGCAGAAAACTACGTTCTCTCATAAAAACATCCAAGGCCAACTTTGAGAGAAAAATCGCTAAGGAGACTAAAGATAACCACAAAGCCTTCTTCAGCTATGTTAGAAACCTGGGTGGAAACCCTCAGATATGCTCAGAGTTGGTTCACAACAACAAAAAATACACTGAACCCACAGATATTGCCAACATTCTGGCGGACAGGTTCAGTGCAAATTTCTCCCCTCCCTCACTCCCAAAAGAAGAAATACTAATCCCAGCTGAATGTAATCTCCCTGTCATATCAGATGTCCAAGTGAGAACCGCCCTAAACAAAGCTAAAAACACAGCATCAATGGGACCTGACGGTATCCCAGGTTGTGTGTTACGTGAACTCCAAGAGGAGCTAAAGCCACACATAAAAATGCTATTTAACCTTAGCCTTACTTCAGGATATGTATCTGAACACTGGCGTACAGCAACAGTGGTCCCACTCCACAAAGGGGGTGCCTCTACAGACCCTGGAAACTACTGCCCCATAAGCTTAACCAGCCTGGTCTGCAAAGCTATGGAAAGAATCATTATGGAACTCATAAACAGAGACATAGGGGACCTACAGACACTTGACCCCACCCAGTTCGGCTTTGTAAAGGGCAGATCCTGCCTTTTGAACCTGGTTGACTTTTTCAAAACAGTCACTAGAGCCATTGATGAGGGCAAAGCAGTCCATACAGCCTACCTGGACTTGGCTAAGGCCTTTGACACAATACCCCACTCAGGCATCATAGATAAGCTCAACAGCTTAAACGTAAACCCTTATGTCACTAGATGGGTTGCAAACTGGCTAAAGGACAGAACCCATAAAGTTAAAATTGCTGGAGCAATGTCAGACTCAAAGCCAGTCACAAGTGGTGTCCCACAGGGATCTGTCCTGGGACCCCTCTTGTTCGGCATTTATTTCTCAGATGTTAAAGCAAACATGGGAGGGCTGTGGCTGACAAAGTTCACAGATGACTGCAAACTAGGTGCCATAGTCGATACACCAGTGGACACATACATCCTACAAAAAGGCCTCACAGAAATGGACAACTGGTGCCGGAGTCACGGCCTTAAACTAAATGCCAAAAAATGTATAGTCATCCCCTTTGGGAAAAACAAAGTACCCACAAATTATCACATAGACAGCAACCCACTGAGTACGGAAAAAGTAATCAGAGACCTAGGGACCCAAGTCGACAGCGACCTCTCATTTGACACCCACGTTGCCAAAGTGGTCAGAAAAACATTCTACCTTGCACACCTCATCATGAAGGGATTCACATCCAGATCCAAGGATGTCATTGTACCCCTTATACTCCTCCCTCATCAGACCCATAATTGAGTACAATGCCCCATTTGGTATGTACCTCACCTGGCATTTGCAACAGCTGGAGGGACCACAAAAGTACCTCACCAAGAGGATCAAGGGTCTCCAACATATGTCTTATTCTGCTAGACTAAAGAAACTTCAGCTCTATTCAGTAGCATACCACCTGCTCAGAGGTGATCTCTGCCTGACGTACAAGGCCATGTCCAATGAGGATCTGATGGACATGCTCCACTTCAAAAAATCCAAATCCATCAGGACCACGAGAGCTAAAGACTTAAACCTCGGCACAAGTATGAATAGGACATGCTGGAGGGATAGATTCATAACCCAGAGGCTTCCCATGCTTTGGAACAAGATCCCAGTTCATATTAGGCAGAGCCCCTCACTGACTCTCTTCAAGAGAAATCTTGATGAGTGGATGGGAGATCGTAAGTTTACCCCAGGGGTCACATCTGTGTCACTGCTAGACAGGGGCACAGTAAACTAATTCTATTATATAAAGGGACCTTCATTGTGTCACTACTAGACAGAGGCACAGTATTCTAAATTTATTCTGTACATTTTTTGTACCATTTCATGGGGTGGCAAAAACCACATCACTATGGCTATGCTTACAAATGCCCCAGGGCAGATAGCCTAGTACTATACTATGAAACTATGAAACTATGAAGTGCCTGTAAGCAGTAATTGGAAGTGGTATTATCTTCAATGTAGCTATGTTTGTGTGTGTGGCTGTTAAAGCAATTTATATCAGCATATGGAACCATAGGACATTTGAACCTCACTAGCATAATGGCCATACAGCCATCACAATCTTAGACAAATATATACCCTTATTTACATGATCAGCACATATTGCCCCAGTCCAAGAGGGATGCAGGCAAAAGTCCTGTGGTTAAATGATGGTCGCCCAGCCAGTCATACAAATGACATGTGCTGAGGTGCATTGAGGTGCTCTGCTTGCCATTAGCAAGGGCTCTGTTGCAAAGGTGGGTTAAAGTCCACTAGACAAATCTCTCCCACCAGCATGTATTACTAATGTCACATACTAGGTTAATGTCCTTAGAGTGATTAATCCATGTACTATGCCACCTACAGATATGCAGCATTTACAATCAAGCAGTCACACATTGCCCTATATGCAAGTCAGAGATCTGCCACAGGCTACAATGACACTCATTTCAGATGATCCCCATTGAACACATGCTGAAGACATGAAGTTCCCTTGTGAGGGACCATACTGTTGTGTGCAAGTGCCAGTGCTGCTTGGAAAGGTCCATTACCAAATGGTCTTTACACTCAAATATTGGCATGCTGAGGGAAGAGTACATGGAGGTTATGAGTATGTCAAGTACTGGTGATTGTACCCTCTGTCTGGCCAGGTCTGTGTGCCCAGTTCTTACACTCCTGAATATTCCTGAATATGTACATCACATGTTGCGACTGATGTCCTACTTACCAGGTACATAGGTGTTACTGATGGAAATGATACTATATATATATATATATATATATATATATATATATATATATATATATATATTTGCATGGAGTTTATGGACATTACTATGTCAACAGGCATTTGTTCATCAATACTTTCTTGTAGGATACTCACATAACTCACAGACTCCATGAGTGCTCAGACTTTACAGGCATCAGCCAACATTGTTAGCCACAAACAGTCAGTATGCACTTATATCATGGTTAAATGGATTCCAAACAGTACAGGACCCAGGACTGGGCCTGTTGAACATTGCTGCTGACAGATCAGCTAATGGAGGTGGATATCCCTATGTTGAGTAATGTCTGCCATCAATCGGCCACTAAGTGACCCCTACAATGATAGGTTCATAGGTTCATAGGTAGGTACTAGGCTATTGGCCCTAGGGCCTATATAAGCCTAGCCAAAAAGTACCCTGGCTTTCACCACCCAAGAAAATTATTTTCCTGTGCCACTGTCGAGCAGAGCCACAAAAGTGATCCCCGGGGTGAATTTCCTATCTCCCATCCAATCATCAAGATTTTTCTTGAAGAGTGCTAATGAACAGCTTTCTTTGATATAGATAGGTAGTTTGTTCCAGAGTATGGGAAGTCTCTGGGGCAGGAATCTATCCTTCCAGCATGTTCTGTTTATTGTGGTGACAAGGTTACATCCCTAGAGCATGTAGCTCATAGGGATTGGGATTTTTTTAAGTGGAGCATGTCTAAAAGCTCTGGGCTTGACATAGCTTTGTGTGTTAGGCAGAGATCTCCTCTGAGTAGGTGATATGCGACGGAGTAAAGCTGCAGTTGTTTGAGACGGTCTGTGTAGGGCATCTGTTTGAGGCCGGTAATCCTCTTTGTGAGGTATTTCTGCGGCCTTTCCAGTTGTTGTAGATGTCTTGGGAGGTACATACCAAAAGTGGCATTGTACTCTATAATGGGTCTAATCAGTGATGAGTAATGGGGAACAATGACCTCTTTTTTCCTAGCTGAGAAACCTTTTGTGATGAGGTGTGCCACATAGAAGGATTTCCTGACTACTGTGGCGATGTGATTATCAAAGGAGATTCTACTGTCCACCTGTGTCCCATGGTCTCTTATCACACTTTCGGTGTTAAGTAGACTACTGCCTATGTGGTAGTTCATGGGTACAGAGTTTTTACCAAAAGGGATGACAATGCACTTTTTGGCATTGAGCTTGTGGCCATGGTTTTGACACCAGGCATCTGTCGCAGCGAGGCCCTTTTGTAGGATGTCCACGTTTTTTTGGAGTTTTGATTATGGCTCCTAGTTTGCAGTCATCTGCAAACTTCATTAGCCAAAGGCCTTCTGTTTTAGCCTGTACTTCAGAGAAGTAGATAGCAAACAAGAGATGACCCAGGACTGAACCCTGTGTTACTCCACTTGCCACTGGTCTGAAGTTGGATTTGGAGTCTGCTACTTTCACAGTGTGGGTTCTGTCAGTGAGCCAGTTGGCAAACCATCTTGTGACATAGGGATTTATACCTAGTTTAGTGAGTTTATCTATAATTCCAGAGTGGGGGATGGTGTCGAAAGCCTTGGCGAGATCTAGATAGGCTGTGTGAACCACCTTACCCTCATCTATGGCTTTGATGACTGCTTCAAAGAAGTCTATCAGGTTTAGGAGACATGATCTGCCTTTTACAAACCCAAACTGGGTGGGGTCCAGAGTTTGAAGATTACCAGTGTCATTGTTTATAAGTTCCATGATGATACTTTCCATAGCCTTGCAGACCAGACTCGTTAAGCTAATGGGGCAGTAGTTTCCAGGGTCCATGGTGGCTCCACCTTTGTGGAGTGAGATAACCATTGCTGTGCGCCATTCAGTGGGCACATAGCCTGAGGTGAGGCTATGATTGAACATGGTACTTAGGTGGGGTGCCAGTTCATTCTGTAGTTCATGTAGAACACAGCCTGGGATGTTGTCAGGTCCCATGGATGCTGTGTTCTTGGCTTTGGATAGTGTGTTTTTTACCTTGCAGCCATGATTACAGGAACTTTGCATTCCTCTGATATAGAGATGGGCCCTTTAGGGGATGACAGGGGGGTAAAGTTAGCACATCTGCCTGGATGTTGGCAATATCAGTTGGTTCTGTATATTTAGTGCCATTGTGCTGTAACTCAGAGCAGATCTAAGTGTTGCCATTGAGATTCTTGACATAGCTATAGAATGCTTTTTGGTTGTCTTTAGAGTCAGTGGTGATTTTGTTTTCGTAACTAGCTTTGGAGGATTTTATGAGGGATCTCAGCTTCTTACTGAGGCTGACCAGGGAGTTTCTCCAATCATGGGATTTTACTCTTTTTTGCAACAGTTTCTTTCTTCTGTTGTAGAGTTTGTTTATGGCAGGGGACCACCAGATTGGCTTCCTTTTTTTGGAGGATAGCATCTTGGTTCTGTTAGGGATTGCGTGATCCATGCACTCATGTAAGTGCTTATAAAGTGCATTTGTGTTGGATTCAGCAGCCATCCCTCTATTGTCCATCAGCATGGGTGTTGTGAAGTTTGCCACTTCTGTCTTAAAAATCGTGAAGTTGGCTTTGGAGAAATGTTTTACTGTGGTTTCCCTAATGGGGGGCGGGGGAGGGATGTGGATGTCTAGGGTGATTAGCTTGTGGTCGGAGCTGACCAACGAGGAATTGACCTCTGGTGTGGAGCACCAGTTGCCCATGTCAGTAATACCCAGGTCTAGGATATTGTTGCCCTGGTGGGGGGTGTGGATAAGTTGATCCAAGGCATTGGAATTTATGAATTCCAGAAAACGTTGAGCACAAGAGTTGGTACATGAATAGTTTTCCCAGTTAATGGTGGGGTAGTTGAAATTGCCCATTATTAGGGTGTTAGGTTCTACCCTAATATTTTCCAGTGTATCAAGAAATGAGGAGTGGGAATTCTGAGGCATGGTGGGGGATCTGTAGCAAGCTATAGTCTGGATTGCGGTCTTGCCCAGAGTTAGTTGCACTTGGATAATCTCGGATGTATTATGCTGCGCAACTAGCCTGGAGGTGTGGATATCCTTAATGAATATGGACACGCCTCCGCCTTTAGTGTTTCGGTCCAGGTTAGGTGGCCAAAAAGTGTGGTATGAATTATAGCCTGGTAATGCAGGGGTACTCTCTGGAGCCTTGAACTAGGTCTCTGCCACTGTACAGATGTCGATGCTCTCCATTTTAAGGAGTGCCTCAAGTGAGTGCATTTTGAGGTTTAGACTTCTAGCATTGAGTAGCAATACCCTCAGATTCTTCTTGCTTGTACCTGTTACGGTGGTGAATTTGTCATTTGAACCTTGCCTAAAAAAGGCACTATAGGGGTGGCTAGAGCCTTAGCCGGTATCCGGAATCCCAGTGGCGACAGGTGCAGGCCATCTCTGGAAAAGCATTGTGGTTTGTCAATCATGTCATCCCAGGCAGAGAGATACCGGATCCCCTTAGAATGACACCAGAGACTTAGCCAATTGTTGAAATCAATCATTTTGTCCTTGTACTGTGGTATCATTCTGGGTGATGGCAAGATGCTACTCAGGGCTAGGGTCATACCTGCCTGGGCTACAAGATTGGACAGCTCCTCCATGTCCCTTTATATGTAGTCCAGGGAGGTACATCTCAGGTCATTCACACCAACATGGACAATGACAGAGTCATATCTGACTTGTTGTGGAGTGACCTGAGTGCATGCGTTATGTGGCAGATCCTGACACCCGACAGGCAGCTGACAGTAACATGTATGCCTAATTGGGTGCTTTCTACATGATGCCCGAGTTGGGGATATATTCAGATGGCTTGGTTGGCGCATGAGGCCTAGACTGACCCAAAAGGTTGACAGCATGTGTGTCAGGCAGGAAGGGATGCAGGCAAGATGGGCCATGGAATTGCGCCATGTGTGTGCCTGTAGGTGACCTGCATTGGACAGTGGTGTGTGAGTGTGTGCATGCACACAGTCAATCTCATTGCTAGCCCTACATGTGTGTATGTTGGACAGCTTTTAACCATGCATGGTAGAGCTGACAGTTTACTGTCTCCATGCCCAAACAAGGGAACTGGCTCTGCCAGTTGAACTGGTACCTCCATGCCCAAGGTAAGAAGTGGTGCTAGTACCTGATGGCGACTGCTGTCTGCTGAGACTGTGTCCTCCACAGGAATGCCCAAGACCACAAGTCCATGGTCTGCTATGTCTTGGTGTGGACAGCACTCTCCCCTCTGTAGCGCTGAATGTGCTGCCACTAAGGGAGAAGAATTGTGCATGGCCAAGTGGATTCGCAGAAGATGGGGTTGCTGACCTACATCCACAAGGCTGACACTCAACTTTAACCACATGTTCCAGACACTGTGCATTCCAAGACAGACATGGTCTCAGCCCACCTTCTGTCCACTGCATCAGTGAACTGCTCCAGGGTGTCACCAATGCAGTGGAGGCAGTCACAGATGTCAGACTGTGCTACATCCATAACCCTGAGCATACATCTGGAATTCCTTTCAGAATGTGCCTATGCCTCCATGATGGCCTGAAACATATGCTGAGTGATACATATGCTATTATTCTCTGCAGTACTATGTGACACCTGCAATGGGTGATGGAAGGACAGCAAGCCTCCTATGAGCACACTTATCAGTCTGCCCGTGTGGAACCTTTCCATCTCTCTGACTATGGCTGGTGTCTACACTCACTGGAGCCATAGTTGCCACACTTTCTTGTTCAATATCCCCACCCTCTGACTATCGAATATCTGTGGCCTCTGGGAACTGGGTATGTGTAGGCATACTGACTTTGTGCAGTGACAATGAGGGTAGAAGAGTGATGTCAACCTCTGGGGCATATTCACCCCCTGAAACCTGCACCTGTGCCTCACTGTGGCCACCATCAACATCAGAGTCTGAAGAGACACTGACATCAGATTGTGCGGGGGACACAGACCAACCCCCCTTGTCACCTGTGATAAGAGAAGAAAATGCAGTACATTAATACCTATGCTATTATGCTCTTCAGTACTATGCTGCAATAAATGTACAGCTCTGTACACTGTTGGCACTGTTACAGACCTGTTAAAACCGGAACCTCATATAGTAGGACAAGAGGCCATTACTATTCCCACATACAGCTGTAGATACTTGTAAATAAAAGCTCTTTACACAGCAATCTCATCAGCAAAAATTAGGTTCACTTTTGACATTTGTGAAGACTCTGTACAGTTGACACATATGGCAATCTGCCATATCCTGACAATACTGTCACATCTATTGGTGTGGTGACACCTACAAGGCATACGTATGACTGTAACATGTGTACAGTCAGAAAATATCTGTGCAGTTAGCAATCATGCTGATAGTACAACACTCCAGGCAGCAGGCCTGGGATGGCATTTTACGGAATACATTGCAGTAAACCTACATCTATAAGAAAACAGTGTTGTACTTACCAGGAGCAGGACCATGGCTTTGTCCAATACCTGACAGACCTGTGAAAAGTAGAGTGAGAGGTAATGTCAGTACCACCGTATGTTGCACCACAACAAGGTAATACATCCATATATCTCACATTTACAGTAGCTACTATGTTAATTGTTATATAGGTCAATATCTGAGCAGGCGAGTCAAATTGCAGTTAAACCCTTCTCCCCACAAAAAACACAGACCTGACACCCACGCAAGAGTATGTACACCCTGACACACTGAATGCTACAGTATTGCAATGGTGATCAAGCTAAGCTTACCTGCATGCTCCTCTGCCACGGAAACTGTGGCACCCACATCCACGATGTATGGTGTGATGGATGCCTGGGAGCTATCGTGTGTGCCTAAGTTCACCAGGAGTTCCTCAGTGGCTGAAAGTGGGTGTTTCACTGCAGGCCTTCCACCATTGACACCATGATGCCTGGCTATATCTGCTGCTTTTCTGCATGCAGCATTGATCATGTCCATTGCACAATGTCAAACCTGCTCATATGTCCTGCTCTGATTACCTGTAGCATTCACATCACAGACAAGGTCAGCCCACAATACTGCCTGCTGTTCTCTGTTTTGCCTTCCCCTGGACAGTAGGAGTTCATGGTGTTGCCGGAGGCCTTCAAGTATTATCTCATTCTCCTATCTGTGAAAGGTGGACGGCGTCTTGGGTACATGTGTCCTGAAAGACAACAGAATGGGAACATGTCAGGGTCACATATATGGAAGTACACTATGTAGAGATACAGAAAGAATAGAATGGCTGGCGGCATCCACTGCTTGATCACACGTCATATTCCACAGTGTGCAAACATATTAAGTGTGTGGATACAGCTAAGATACTAGTGATAGTCAGCTATTCCCATGTGTGCTATGTCAGATACTGCTGTATGAACATACACCCAACACTGGAGTCTATTGTAGTGTGTTTTCTAGGGGCAACTCCCCTGATAATATGTCAAAACAATAATGCCAAACAAATAGCAGTGTGCTATTACAGCCACTATAAAGCCACTATAAAGGGACAGCCCCAAGAGACCAGTGTGCCACATTGACAAAAGCCATTCCACCCTTGATCTATTGTATGTCATCTGTTGGTGTAATGGATCTGGATATCAATAGCATGTCATTATCACAATTTTAAGAAAGTCTTAATGCTGTAATCCTTATTCCCTGTAAGTATATTCACACATCTGCATCCTGTTGTAAACAAAAAGATTACATACCTGCTAGAGTGCAAAACTCCTCTGTTGATATGTGGTGGTATTTAAGTTTTTGTAAATGAGTGTTCTGTATGTAGAAAGTCTCATACAGAATGGTTCCTCATAGCCAACATGTTTGCCTTTTAACATGCTTCTGATTAGCAGGTGATTGCCTGTTAATCAATCTGTGATTCTGAAATGCTAATTGCAGGCAACACAGCTGATTTGCACTATCATCAGCCAATGACATGCAACCACTGTACAAGATATAAGGCCTCCATGTAGATTACAAGCCCTTTCTTATATGCTGTGCTGGACATTATTGGGGTGAGGAGACTATGTCATCGCAGAGGGTAGTTCTGTAGAAGCTACTGTTACATAGAAATGGGTGTGGTACAGGCTGCAGCTGCTGCTGCAGGTAATAGGTCTAGACAGAGAGTGTGAACACTTTGGACAACAACAAGCTGTAGGTGTAACTGTGGCAGTTGTGGCAGCCTTGTAGTAGTGGCTGAACCAGACTGAGAGAAGCCATTCCACTCCAATTAAGGCATGTGTTTAAGGAAAGTATGTTAGACAACAGTATCATTAACAGAGTACTAGGCTACATGCATGCTGTGTCCTTGAGCAACATAGCAGATAAATATAACATTATGTCCACCATCTGGGCAACTGTCAGGCCACATGTTACAGTCAGTTACTCATTTGGGACATGCATGCTGGCAGTCCTTGTTACAAGCATGGCATCATATGTGTATGTTAGTTGTGCAGCTGTGCTAATCTGCACTGTGAGTTCGAAAGGATTGTGTACTGCACTCTGATAGTAGTGGACCTCATTTGCATCACCTGAGTTAAAATCCTCTGTGAATGCATATTAATGCATTACAAAACACTTTATGCCCTTATAGTTTTGCTATAGGGATATGTGAAGTGTGTTCCCATCTGCAGGCCTGTGACTTCCATCAGTGACAAGAAGAAATTTCATTTGTAATGCATTGTGTGGATAAAGAGTGCATGACTCAGTGATTAGTTGGTGGCTTCACAATAATGTTATTTAAATGCTACACATCACTGGATTTTAATCCAGGACTGTGTGTGGCAAAATGTACTGCTTGGAAGTCATTTAACAGACTGAACTACTGAATCACTATTACAGCAGGTGTATCTGCAAGCTATAAATACACACATACAGGCTGTGACATACTTTTTTTACAGCCATCCTTATGTGCATGGCTTTATATGGATGCATTTCTGCACCAAGGTTCCTGTTGTAAATGCATTTTGCCAGTAATGCCTTAGCAGGTGTACTTGTAAATGTTGCTGATAAAAGGGGACATTTACCTGTTATTAGAGACCTCACTTACATCCATTATTGTGTGTTTGGCTTCCTAGTAGTGTATTCTTGCACCAGACTCCAAGGTGCAATTCCAGTTTTTGCATTATTCTTTAAGCAAGTTTTTGTGATGTGGCGCAATGTGAAACACACAATGACTATAATCTGCAATTACTATGTTTTGCTTAAACCACTTGTTTCAAGTAACAACTGTGTGCCATGGCAGGTTAATGCAGTACACTACAGGTGCGATGGTTGTGGGTTCAAAGTAAAGGACAGGTGTTTATTTTGTATATATTTATTATTTAAAACTCATATATCAAGATAGCCTCATTTAGCTAAGTTTAGCGAAGCTGTGAGACATGGCCTATCACCCATCGTTGTGCTAAAAATATATAAAGAAAGAAAAGAAAAGAATGATGGGGATATATGAAAGTGATGAAATGGGGTGCAAGCAAGGGAAAAAACATAGGGAAAGGCAGATAGGTATGTGCAGGAAGGGTGTAGGAAAGAACCATAGCTATCCATTTCTTGTACAGCAACAATTGTGCACTTTGACAGAATTTGTACATGACTTTGGACTCTAACCCCCAGAGAGAGGGGTGAGGACAACATAATTGCTTTGTTGAGCCAGTTGGACCAAATGATGTGTGTCCAGTGAACACATATGCAAAATGGAGAGCTATGTATGGGGCAAACTTCTTTTTTGGGACAGGTGCCCATTTTTCTTTAAGGTAATAGCGGAATGTTGAGGGAGGGACATAGGTACATGTGGGGGAGATAAGATGGGTAGGTGAGGAAGCTTTTGCAGACAGACAAGACAACAGATGGGGTGGTGTGTGACACAAGAGGGGGTAAACACCTTGGATGGGGGAGGGTGTTTTAGAAGCTCAGCCCAATGTTCCTTCACAGGGTAGCAGTATGACTCACATCCCCACCCATGGGAGTGTCGACACTGCTCCATCACTGCTCTGAGGGTGGCAGTGGTGGATGCTGGGCACCAGGGTGAGCCTACCCCACCAGGGTGGTCAGCATGCTTTCTTTCAGATGCAGGCATTATCCAAACCCATGGTAGATGATCTTGTGCACCAAACCCAGCAGTTTATCATGGGTGACAACACCCCCCACCACCACAGTTCCCAGAGGGAGGCCTGTCCCTATCCCATGGGGTGGAACTACTAATGTCGCAGGTAGTGCAGGGGCAGCAGAGGGGGAACCACCAGGCTTGGTTCCAGACATACTGGGACCTGATGCCACTGCCAGAGGAGGCAAGGTAGGCAGATCATGAGGAAACGGATGACCTTGACATACTGTAATAAGTAGTTATAATAATAAGTTAAAGTTAGTATTAACCAAACGAATGTTAGTATTAACAGAATAGAACATGATATTTATTAATCCAAATACATATTAAGATATAGTATGTGTAACACAACATTAAGTAACATAACAGTAAGTATGTTAAAAGCAAGCCAGTATGAATTAAACCATAAGACCAGTAAAACAGTTAGTGTAACAAAATATGTTAATATTAAATTATAATAATAAATAACAATAATAAATTAAAGAAGATAAGGGGTGGGTAGAGAGAGGAAACATACCAGTGGTTACCTCGCAGGTAATATTACTGGGTTCCTATTACGTTATTGAAAGATAATGTAATTGAATGCTCAGAACTTTGAAATGACTGCATTTCAAAGATTGCATTGTGGGATCGCAGTACAGTGAAGATTGGGATATTTGCCCTTTCATCACTGTAGTGCAATCTTGGAGTTGGAATATATATTTAGCAGGGGGGGGTGTGGGGGCACAGTCCCCCACAATAAAAGTTTTGAATTGCGGCTGTTTCAAAGTTTTGAGCGTTCGATTACGTTATCTTTTGATAACATAATATGAACGTATATTACTACACAGAGTACAACTACAAACTTCTACAGGTGTGCCGTGTCATTTGTGAGCACAGTGACTACAGTTCTTTTATAGCTGATGTAGCACATACGGGTCTATACTGGAAGACTGAAGACGCATTCTTTCAAATGCGTCTTAGTCAAACTTAAAAGGCTGAAAATGGAAAATATCGAAGCGTCTGTTAAGCGAATTCTTTCCCTGGGAAAGAATTTGCTTGGCCGCTTTGGTACTTTACTATTTTTGGCACTGTAGTGTGGTCTCGGAGTTGGTATATTTAAGTAGGGGGGTGTGGGGGGCGCAGCTACCCCACATCAGGGTGTGTGGGGGGGTGAAGCCCCTCACTTAATGTAATGTTTGAAATTCATTTTTATTTTATTTTTTTTTATTGGAACAGAGATTTTTTTCCCTTGGAAAAAAATCGCTGTTCTGACAATTTAACATTGTAAGCTTTCGCTTAAATAGGGTCGATCAATCACCGTTCACTTTTTTAAGCGTTCAGTGATTTAATATAGACCCACACATGCATACCTCTCAAGCTGTTAGCATGGAACAATATGGGCCAAGCAGTAACAAATGCAGGTATACAACTACACAGAACGCTTTCACATATTGTGGACTTACATAACTACGAAAGTATTATGTCAGTGGATTTGAAAATATATAGCATTCAAGGTAATCATTTATGTGGTAATCATGGAACAGACAGATTAGGCAGTCGTAATTACATTATCAAAAATCATGACAGTTGAGAGGCATGTTTGTGTACATCAAGTAAACTAGACAGGCTTCATGCCTTAGTTGGCCGGCATGGGAGTAGAACCCACTAACTTTGACTGCAGGGAACATCTGCAAATAATGCAACAATTGACTGCAGCAACTTAGAACAGACATGAAATGATTACAGCCCTATTGCAAATATTAAGACATATTTATTTAGGAACCCACAACGCTGCTTAACACTTTATTGGTATTGCTGGTAATTCTCTTTGAAATCTACATACACTGTCTGCTCATAAAGTGGGCTTCCTCAGCCATATATCTTTTGTTCCTGGAGTGGAAGAAAATGTGAGCATTATGTTACTTGTCTGGAGACAACCTTGAACCCTACTATGAGATGAGAAAAACATTTTACAGGTGTCAAATAAATTGTTAAAATCAGACTGTAAAAATCATTAGGCTTTTTGCACACCTACATCAATACAGTCTGTACACTAAGTACTGGGGTTAAGCTTTTTAAAACTTTCCCATAAACTTCCCATGAATATAATAGCACCTTGTACAATCTGGTCAGTCTCTCTGTCTCTGTTGCTTGTTGCCTTTTCTGTCTGCTCTTCCGCCCCACACACCTCCGGTTCATTTCTTACTATGCTTCTGTCTCTAGCAGCTTTTATTTATCTCTGATAAGATTCACAAGGCCAGCTATCCCAGGTGGAAAAAGGAAGCAAAGGATTCAAAGTTTATTTTCCCTGACCCAGCAGCTAGTTAGTAAGTTAGTAAAAGACAAGTCTGAGCTGGCTACTGCCAGGGGAGAGTTCAATCACACTGCAGCTCTAAAGCTCCAAGCAATTACATGTAAGATCATTCTTCTTACATATAAATAAGAAAAAAGAATAACATACTACTTATTTGCTTCAGAAAGCACTTCATATATGTTTAGATATATATTTTTCTAACAACAGGACACACTCTAGGGTCCTAAACCTTGTCACTACAATAAACAGAACATGCTGGAGGGATATATTCTTGTCCCAGACACTTCCCATACTCTGGAACAAACTACCTATCTATATCAAACAAAGCTCATCATTAGCACTCTTCAAGAAAAATCTTGATGACTGGATGGGAAATAAGAAATTCACCACGGGAATCACCTCTGTGGCTCTGCTCAACAGGGGCACAGGAAAATAATTTTCTTGGGTGGCAAAAGCCAGGATAACTTTTTGGCTAGGCTTATATAGGCCCTAGGGCCAATAGCCTAGTACCTACCTATGAACCTATGAACCTATTTCTTTTGCATTGCAGAGCTATTACAGTTTTATACTTGACTGCAGTGACAGTAGAACACACACACAATGAATACAGCCATGCTGCAAATATTAAGATAGATTTATTTAGGAAACCACAATGCTGCTTAACACTTTATTGGTACTGCTGATAATTCTCTTGTTTATTGCAATACAATTGTTATTGTTCATTTATTGCACTGCAGTTTTAATTGCCCATTTATTGCACTACATTTCTAATTCCCCATTTATTGCACTACAGTTTTTATAGTTTATTCTTTATTGCAGTAATTTTTGTATTCTTTATTGCTTATTGCACTACAGTTAGCATAATATATTTGTACTTACCACACTCACAGAGCAACGTGGCCAGGTGCCTGGCATGGGACTGAATATTGCAAGTCCTCTCAGCTGCAGCTGTTGAGAAAAAAGCACACCATTATGCATACCAGTTTTGCACACATTCAGTTTGCATTTTGGTAAACAGTGGAAAAATACTTACATATTTATGGGGCATGCCCAGCCCTAGCATCTTGAATCCAGGTGTCCAGTGTTCCCCTCTTGCTCTTCTTCAGGTCATCATAGTGGTGACAACACTGCTCACCAGTGAGGGAGATACCAGTAGCACTGGTAAAATCCTTGGCCAACTGATACCAGGTCTTAGCCTTACACTCAAAGCCCTGTTAACCACCCTGCAGCAACCTAGATTCATAATTGTGTATGAGGAGCCCAACAAAAACCCTGGAATCCTGCACACCCCATCTCTGCACCCAAAAGCAGGCACCCTCTCCAACAATGCCTGGAATATCAGCAGATAAGCAGACTCCAACAAATGGTGCAGAATTCCTGCCTATTGGCCTTAATATAGGCTGTTTCCCACCCTTACACGTTATTTAGCAACATTCAAAAAAGCACCGTGGTGCTTAGCATAGTGCAAACCAACTAAGCAAAGCTCAGTATTATGAAAATTTGCAGAGCCATGGTTTTAGTGAAGGTCAACAACACACAAACAATATTAGCTGTTAACCACATTTAAGCAGTGCTTAGCACCATGCAGCTCTCCCAAATGTAAAAATATTGATTTTAATTTAAAAGACATTTTATGTTGCATTCAACAAATTATATGTGTGTTAGGGACTCAAACCCAGGACCTTCAAAACTTTAGAATTCTACCCATTTAGCTACTTGGATAGTATATAAATTAGTATAACTTCACAATCCCATACACTACTAAGCAATTGTGGTGCGCCATGCAAATGGGCTTAAACGGGCATAAGCAAAAGCAGAAATAAATAAATAATTACATCCAGTTTCGATATTTAGATGTCTGGCAGGTGTCACTCCCTGGCGTGCTGTGCAAATAGCCACTAAAAGAAAAGAATTAAAAAAAATACATAACACTTTATCCATTTAATGCACAAACTATTAATGCATAGCACATTTCACCAGTAGCACAGAACATTACAGGGAGCCTCACCATGTAGATAACATCTGACCAGCCTCTACACTTCTGCCAACATGGATTCACTATCCCTGTTACTGTGCTCTCCCTCGGCAACATGCCATTACTAAGCGGAACCATGGCCATGTACATGGGTACATTCCATGTAGGCTCTACATGAAGCCTACACAGAGTTTATTAAATCCTGGGGAATATGTATTTCCATCATCAAAACTACATACCAGCAATGTAGTTCAGCATGTGTAAGTGTGTGTGTGTGTGTGTGTGTGTGTGTGTGTGTGTGTGTGTGTGTCTATATATATAATATATATATATATATATATATATATATATATATATATATGTATATCTATATATAGATATAGATATATATATATATTGATATATCGCTATAAAGAGAGAGAGAAAGCAATAGTGTTATAAACATATTAATAAATAAGAATATATATATATATTTTATGTGTATATATATATATATATATATATATATATATGTATATATATATATATATGTATATGTGTATATATATATATATATATATAGAGAGAGAGAGACAGAGATACACAAACAAATGTATCTATTGCCTGTAGTTTGTCATAATTCGAAATGAGATTAAGAATGGAGACTAAACAAAAACTCCACTCCCTAGAAGCTCTCTTTACCCTAAAGAATGCTGACATCTGTGTGGTCATTGAGACATGGTTTAAAGCCAAGGAGGGCACAGCAACAGTGATAGTTTATAATGCCTTCTACACATTTAGGCCAGTTACTTCACAGGCAGCGCTAAAGGTTGATGTGTCTCTATTTACATAATAAATAAATATATTTCAAGGCTAGTCAAACAGGACAATGCACTTGAGCTCCTCCATGTACAAATCACCATAGTTAAAATCAAAATCCATACCACTTCCTTGAAAGCTTTAGGTCTCTCTCTATGACCCAGGAAACCCATACCATGTATTTAAATTTATTAGAAACACTAACCAGCCAACCCATTACGATATTCATGGGTGACTTTAATTACCCCACTATTAAGTAGGAATCCTACATGACGCCAAATGTACATGCACAGATATTCGTGGATTGTGTAAACACAAACTCCTTGGGCCAGATAGTCAATACACCAACCAGAGGTGAAACCATACTGGATCTGGTCCTCACTAATATGGGAGAGTGCTGCACATCCCCCACTGTAATGCCTTCCCTGGTAAGGTCAGACCATAAAATGGTCTCCTTTGAAGTAAAAATAAAACCTGGAATATACAGGAACTATTCTAAGGCTAACATCCTGCTATTAAGTGAGTACCTGGCAAAATTTCAAGCCCCCATAAACCCTGGGAACACTGCTGCCTATGCAGAACTGTTCACAGAAACCATGTGCAAGCATTTTAATAGCTGCATAGAGGCATCTGTACCCACCAGGAAAATGTACAGAACTAACTCAGAAAACAAACCACACTGGTGGAATCACAAAATCAATAGGCTGTATAACAGGAGGAACAAAATCATGGCAAAAATTAGGAGATGCAGCACCCATCAGGATAAAAACACTTTCATCAAACTAAACAAACAACTCAGAGGACAAAGAAAGTCTACCAAAGCGAAACTTGAGGTATATTTGGCATCCCAAGCCAAGGACAACCACAAAGCATTATTTAGCTATGTCTGCAACCTTAAAGGCAATACTCAATTGTGTGCAGAGCTCATTGTAAATGGAGCCACCTATACTGAGCCAGAAGATATAGCAAACCTCCTGGCTGATAAATTCAGCTCCAACTTTCCCTCTCTTTCCCCCTCATCCTTCCCTCAGGAAATATCATCAAATATAACATCCCCTACTTTACTAGGGAACAGGTCCTTAATACTCTCTCTAAGACCAAGAACACTGCATCAATGGGTCCAGACAATGTCCCAGGATGCCCTCTAAATAGCATGAAATATGACCTATTAGGGTCTCTGGAATTACTATTTAACTGTAGCCTGTAAACAGGTTTCATGCCACATGAAAGCAGAAAGATAACAGTCATCCCTCTGCACAAAGGTGGGCCATCTACAGACCCTGGAAACTACAGACCCATAAGTCTCACTAGTTTTATATGTAAAACCATGGAAAGAATTATCATGGATGGAGATGATCAATAGAGATATAGTAAGCCTCTAGACACTGGACCCAACCAATTTGTTTTCGTCAAGGGCAGATCATGCCTACTCAACCTGGAGGACTTCTTTGAGAAGGTCACCAAAGTAATGGATGAGGGCAAAATTGTTCACACTGCCTACCTTGACCTGGCCAAGGTATTTGATACAATACCCCATTCAGGCATTGTTGACATACTCAAGAGGTTAGATACAAACCCGTATGTCACCCGGTGGATAGCCAACTGGCTTACAGACAGGACCCAGGAAGTTAGAATTGGGGAGTCCACCTTTACAAAGAGGCCAGTCACAAATGGAGTCCCTCAGGGATCAGTCCAATGACCGCTCCTTTTTGGCATTTACTTCTCAGGAGTCAAGGCCAATGTCAGTGGTCTCTGGCTGACTAAATTTGCAGATGATTGCAAATTACGAGCTGTCATTGAATCTCACACTGACATAAATGTTCTCCAGGAGGGGCTGACACAGACAAACAACTGGTGTCAGAGCCATGGACTAAAACTAAATGCCAAGAAATGCATAATAGTATCCTTTGGGAAGTCATCCATCCCTGGTAACTATCATATTGACCACACACCCCTTAGAGTTGACCCAGTAGTCAGGGACTTAGGGACACACATAGATAGTAATCCAGCCTTTGACCATCATGTGTCTACAGTGGTGAGGAAATCATTCTATATTGTACAGCTTATAAACAAAGGTATGGCATCTAAATCCAAGGAAGTCATTGTTCCACTGTATTCGGCATTCATCAGACCTATCATTGAATACCTCCTTTGGTATGCGCCTAACCAGGCATATCCAACAATTGGAATCTTCATAAAGGTTCCTCACTAAAAGAATACAGGGTGTAAGTAAAATGTCCTGTGTAGACTGCCTCAATGCCCTGTCCCTGTATTCTGTCTCCTACAGGCTTTTGAGGGGAGATCTATGCCTGGCATATAGGGCATTGTCAGACCCCACTCTTTTGGACCTCCTGCATATCCACAAAACAAACAGCACCAGAATTAACTGTTCTAAAGACTTAAACCTTGCCTGTGATATAAATAGGTCTTGCTGGAGAGATAGGCATGTATCCCAGAGACTACCATGTGTATGGAACAGGCTCCCCATCCATGTGAAGCAGAGTTCCTCCCTAACCCAATTCAAGTCCAGCTTGGATAATTGGATAGGAAACCAGAAATTCATTCCTGGTTTGGCACCTATATCTCTAATGGACACAGGTATCCTGTAAATGGTTTATCCCTCAAACCCATGATTACACTTATCAAGGGTATCAGAACTTGTTGGAGATTTGGGATGCATGACTAGGCTTAAAAAGGCCCTTGTGGTCGTTAGTCTGGTGAACACCTATGAATGGTTGATATTGGATGGGGAGAAGGATGATTCAGTGTGTCCGTTATCATATATATTTCTCCTTCTGTTTTGATAATCAGGCTGTGGATAAGGAGAACTGTCTAACTTTCTTTTTGTCTACAACATAATTAAATAACAATGGATTATAGATCAGATGAACAGTGTCCTACTCCACTGATGTCTTTACTTCTTGCCAAAGTTTGGATTTAGAGAGTGCACTTCTGACTGGAAAGCAAAATTCCAGCCAATATTTTGACCCACTGGTATCCCAGAAGAACGTGTACCTATGAATATTTTATTGCATGCTTGCCTTATGTATGAAAAGTCTTGTACCAGATGTATTTTCTTTTGTGCTTTGTTTGGGGTCATAACTGAAAATGCCATCAGAGCAGTTCAATAAAATATTTAAAGGATTACAAACAAATACATGTATAAATAAAATAGAATTAATGTGCATTATAAACTTGCATCCTCATTAGTATTAGTTTTTACTTTTTATAATTGTTTACATTTTTATCTATTTGTAGGATTTTCTGATGCTAACCAGTTTGATTTTGGCGCTGGTACTGAGTACCTTGGTAACAGTGTACAGCTAGTGTCTGGCAGCAGATCCATTCCATGTGATGTAGAAAAGGATTCCAGTCATTCAGATATAATCATCTGCTATACCAGGTATGCTGTGAGATGTGCAAAAAAGTATTGTCAGCATAACTAATGATTGCTAAGGTCGTATCTTCCTTCTTGGTATCAGTATTTCCTGTATGTAATGACAACATTCTGGGGCTTGATCTAATTGGTGGTCATGGGAGTTTGTCCCCCTGCTCACATTACTAATTCAAGTTAACCCAAAGCCTAAGTATAACCCTGCCCTGCCCATAATCCTAACCCTGCACCTTACCTTACAAAACCTTTCTGTAAAATTACCACTAAACAAGATACACAACAAACATCAACACACATGCACAACACTAAGTTTACCTATCTGTATCTCTAACCTTAACCTACAAACAGTCACAAACACATAGGCCATCCTGGACTCAGCAGTGCATGCACCATTTAAAAACACAAGCCTACCATGCCCTCTTAAAAGGGTGATTACCTACTCTCTAGTATGTGTCACTAATGTGGTGGGCCAGGCTGCCTATCTCTCCTCCAAGGTGGGTGAGTTGGTACTGGAAGCTCAAATCCATCCTTACCTGCCTGGCTTCCCAGCACCCATGTGGTTCATCAAACATGAGTCACAGGTTCATACTCAGGGTTTTTCATCTATGCCATGGGGATGGGCTAAAATAAAAGATTTTCTGAAAGTTTTATTTGCAATGCAGAATCATCTTTCACCCCTTTTTGTTGGTATTTAATTGCCACAGTCACATAGGTTGCCATCTTCATCAAGTTCTATCGTTCTTGTTCTAATTTTAATTGCTTTTCCTGACACATGGCTTGTACACACAAGAACCAGTCTTGCTACTGGCAGTAATGTATCTTTTGCATTGCACTAATTATAGCATTAAAGAATACATGAAGCCAGAAATGCAGTTTTACCTTGGCTGATATTTACCTTGTGTCTCTAGTAACTGACATATGCATATATACACAGGCATTACTAGCTCATAAATTAAATGGATCATTGCAGCACTACACAGTATCATACCTCTCGACTGTTTAGATCATGAAATCTGGACAAAGCCATAAATAATGGTGGGACAAAGGCCCCAAAATAGGGACATTTTTTAAATATTCCTCTTACAGACTTAGAAAGGTGATAGAATAACAGGTTTTGCATTAGCATGAATTTTCTGAAGGGAGTGAAGTCTGAAACTCAAATATCTGCTATTATTTTCTAACTTCAACCCTCAATTATTTGCCAGTTATTTGTCAGAAAACCACAATTTTATGAGAAAAAGAACAAAAACAGAAGACAAAAATCTGGACGTTCTGCAAAATTCTGTACAGCTGAAGGGTATGTATACAGGATGATAACTGGGATTTTATAAACAGCTTGTTATGTGTTCAATAAATATATCAAGAAGTTCACCTCATCAGTGGAGCATGACAGATGAATCCTGACATCCAAATCAAAAACGCATACCAAATGATTATGTTCGGAGCTGCTCTGAAGAAAAGTGTAGGAGTGCAAAATGTTTCACAGTGGCTAGAAGTTAAAAGGAAAAAGCGAGAGAGTGAGGGGTGCATTTACCTTCTAGCTGGTGTCTGTGCATCAGCACTAAGTGTTTTATGCTTTCAAGAGACATGAAGCATTCCACCCTCCTACACTTTTGGATTCTGTCTATGTTCTACAATAAGACTAGAGTTTAATAACAGTTGAATGTTCTTAAATGCTTGTTTCAGCATATTACTGATGTCAGAAAGGTGCCTGCCTTTTCCCAAAATTTTTTAGTGTAGTCACTATGCACATAAAATATAAAGCACTTCAGGATAAAGATGATAGAGACATAACACATAAAAAGTATACATGGGCATGGAAAATGATTATTATAAGTCAGAAGACAGCCCTACTGTTTTGCTATTTGTATGTGTAGCTCTACTTTAGTTAATTCAGAAGGTATTGCAACTAAGATCTAAGGAAAAAATGAAGAAAATTACTTGAAGTAATGCAGAAAAATGAGAGCACAAACTACTTTTAGCCATGTTGTAACAGCTTGCAGAGTCTCCAGGGCCTAACCAATATGCTTTCTTGTCAAGGTGGAGCTTGTATTGGCTGAACCATTTGAGTACATATAGAATAAACAGAGTTAGTATTATAGTACACATCTTGAATTTAAACTGGGTTAAAAATGACTAATGAATTATGTAATAACTCATCTGAGGAGCTTGCTTTATTAGAGCTAGTTTGGTGCCTAGCTTGGTTATGTTTCCTGTCACAATCAAGAAAGATGCCATGTTGAATTCTGTATGCCTTTGAACACAAAACAGTTCATAGCACATCTTTCATTACAGGGTCTTTATCGCCTATATCCCCTTTTCTGATAAAATCAATTCTGAGGCCATATCACCTCACAGAAAAAAAAAATCCTCTGCAGTGGTCATCATTAAAATAGTGTATTTCTGTTCTGCTTTGTACTCGGTGGTGATGGCAGAAATGAATGTTAGCAGATAGTAATTACTGCAGTTAGATTATATTGCCATGTAGTGTGGTACAAGCCTCTCAAGAAGCAACATCAAAAACATGCAGATCTAATGTCAGACTGATCCATGAACACAGTACTGTTATTGTACACTCTCTGGAGCACATTCATTCATAGTTTTATAACCGTTAAGATCTGTGAAAGCATTATGGTTAAAACCCTTAAGTTATACTTCACATCATTTGCTGTACTTACAGTTTGAATGTTTCTAATTGTGAGCGTTCCTGTTTTTTTTTCAGGCCTATGCCAGAGGACACCTACACTGTTAGAGTTTCTGTAGACAGTGTGCCCATTCCTTCCAGCAGTACTTGCAATGGCTATTTATCATCATGTAGTTTCTATGTAAGTAGAATCTTGGCTGCATCCTAAGTAGCTTGCCTATTCAGTCTGACGATTCCATTACCCTTAATGATGCCTTGTAGCTTCATTTGCTGTTGTGGGGGAATTGTGAATTTCTGCAAGATCTGGGCATTGTTTATACATTATACTACATTTCTATTTCCATAAACAGAACTACTTGTAAAGTCAGCTGTTTGCATTCTCAACTCATTCTGCGACCTTGATCTTGTAGTTCATTCACAATTGTGTGAGAATGTGAACTACTGCAGTATTTGAGCCTCATTTAATCATTTATTACAGCATTTTTCCATATGCAGTATAACGGGTAAAACTCTGCCTAGCCTGGTAACTTAAGACAGCAGTTTTTATTTCAGTAGTTGCAGTATTGCATTTTTTTGTGGTAGAATTTGTGCTTCTGTGCTTCTACAACTGTCTGCATTCCAATTTTTTCTGCTAGAGTCTTATATCCTGCATTCATTGCTTAAAATTTTATTCCAGTACCTTTCTGTTTGTTACGTTGTTACTGCTTTTCCTGTGTTCCTGTATTTTCCCCAGCCCCCACTGATATATTGAATACAGCTCTCCCTGCTGCTCCTTACTGTCCCCACTGTAAAAACTAAAGCTTCTGAAATTCTAACCTATCTGTGGTTATTGACCTGAAGCTCAGAGTTGTAGGACTAACAGAAGAATGAATTGTTACAGGTTCTGAAGTCACAGAGTTCCACAATTAATTTTATTTGACTGGATTTCTCTCTACCTAGTCTACTATAACCAGAACAGAGCTATGCCTACCTATGGTCTTTTATTCAGATTCTTAGAAACGTAGAAAACACTGAAGTGTAAAAAATTAGCTTTTCTTTAAAAAGGGATGAAAAACAGCTGAGCTCAGTGCACTGCCATTGTTAGACTCACTCTGTAGTGGGTTGTCTGTGCAACAGCTTTTGTTCCATATTAAGAGACCTACAAAAATCTACAACCTTAGACATCCAGGTCTGAGACTCAAATAACCTACCCCAGGAGTAAATAAACACACCTTCAGCTGCAAATAGCTAGGCATTTCCCCATGCCAGAGTAATAAGTCCACATACACACAGGATCATAGGAGGTTACTAGGCTATTGACCTGGAGGTCATTTCAAGCCTAGCCTCTTCCTCCCAATGTAATACCATAGATACTCTAGTCAGTACCCAGGACTGTATTTAGTAATGACTGCCCATGTCAAAGAGGGTTGTGGGCACTATCCCTAGTATGAATTTACAGAGCCCCATCCACTTGACCAGGTTCCTTTTGAAAAGTGTCATAAAGGTGCTGTGCTTCACTTGAATTGGCAGCCTATTCCAAGGACGTGATAGTCACTAGGAGACAAATCTGTCCTTTCATAATGTCCTATTCAAGTTGCAGGCCATATGTAGGTCCCTGGAATGGGTAGCTCTAGTCCCATTTGATTTACGGATGTGCAAATTCATTAGGTTTGGGTCAGAGAGTGCTTTGTAAGCCCTTCCCTAATACTTCTGTAACCAGCCTGATTGATATGAGTCTCTTGATGCAGTGTAAGAACTGTCTCCTGCTGTCTGATGATCATCTACTTCTCAAACATAATATCACAGTGTATTAGAGATGTACATATATATTGCCTTGAAGGCAAAAACGTCACAACCAGTAAACTCAGATAGCGAAATTGTCAGCAGTACATCACATACCATGCCTTATTCAAACCATCACAATACACATAATCCATCATATGTTGAAGTTATAAAGATTAACTTGCCAAAACCTGAAAGACCTCCGTAATGCACAGATGCTGAGCCTCTAATTCAGGTATTTACCCAACCAAACATTTTAGTTATAGATTGCTTCATTGTAAGACATACAGATGTACCTCTTACCTAACTGAACAAAAAAGAGTGATATACCCAACCAAACATCTTAGTTATAGGTGACTCCATTGTAAAGCATACAGATGTAACTCTTACAAAGAAAAAGTGATGGTCATTTGCTTGTTTGGTGCCAGGATCCATCAGATCACACACATGCTCTAGTCCTTGAACAAGCAGTTGTATGACTGCTTGTTCAAGGACTAGAGCATGAACAAGCAGTCATACAACTGCTTGTTCAAGGACTAGAACAAGCAGTTGTATGACTCTATCATAGTACATGTGATTGTCAATGACTTGAAATTTACCTCCCTAGACTGAATAAAGATAGACATTTTGGAGCTTTCAAACTATGTGCGCATGCAGGAATGAGTGTAGCACTGATTCTTCTATCTCCAAGGATGATGCCACACTAGGAGGAAAAAAAAACTGTTGACTTTGATAATTGGCTGTTTTTTGGTGTCATTCAAAGAAGGTCCAATATTTGTCAGCCTAGGAGGATATGATCGACAGATCATGCAGCTTTGCTAAGGATGGCCTGCATCTGCACCTTCTGGGGTTTTGATTATGGGCAAAGACATTATCCATTCTCACTATGCCTTTTTTAGGCAATACCATCCTGATAAGCCTACCAACATAATGAAGCAAGAAAAGGAAAATATGAACGTGGTACTCATCAATGCTAGAAGCCTAAACAAACAACACTACTACATACAAGCCCATCTCACCATGGAGGATGTAGACATCTGTGTAGTGACTGAGACATAGTTTAAAACTGGGGAGAACATTCTGGCTCTGCAGGTGTATAACTCCTTCCACACTTTTAAACAAGCTACTGCGGAGGAGGGAAAAAAGATGGAAGTGTCTCAATCTTCATCCAGAAGAGACTCACTTCAAGGCTGGTAAAGCAGCATGATGCACTACAGCTTCTTTAAGTCCAAATATCTATTAGTAAGGTCCTGTACCACATATTAGCTAGCTACAGAACTCCATCTATGACCCAAGGAAGCCACAAATCATATCTACAGGAACAGGAATCTCTCAGTATTAAACCCAATACCATTTTCCTTGGTGATCTAAACTATTCAACTATTGACTTGGAAACCTACACTGCAGCACAGAGATTCCTGGACATTATCGGTACAAATGCCTCGAAACAATTAGTCAGAGTACCCACTGGGGGAACAACATCTTGGATCTTGTCCTTACTAATATAGGGGCATTTTTCACCTTCCCTTGCATATATTCCCCATTTGTTAGGTCAGAACATAACACTGTCTGCTTTGACAATAAAACTGAAACCAATGACCCCTTTCAGCAAAGGTACCTTTAAAAATTTCAATAAGACAAACTACCTACCTATAAGTGATACATTGGCAAGCTTCAAATCTCCACCAAGCACATTTAAGTCTACTGAATATGTAACACTGAAAATGAATTCCAGGAGCAAAACAATGAAGGGCATAGAAATGATGATTCCAGTTCCCTTAAATGTCTCTCGTACTGAATAAATCCACAGAACTCGAGGTCTATCAAACACAAAAACAGTTTAATTTGGTGCACACAGAATCACGGTTAGCGCTTTCGCTTCACAGCTTCATCAGACTCTGATGAAGCTGTGAAGCGAAAGCGCTAACCGTGATTCTGTGTGCACCAAATTAAACTGTTTTTGTGTTTGATAGACCTCGAGTTCTGTGGATTTATTCAGTACGAGAGACATTTAAGGGAACTGGAATCATCATTTCTATGCCCTTCATTGTTTTGCTCCTGGAATTCATTTTCAGTGTTACTTTGTTGTGCTTTATACTAGGGGCATTAACCCCACTTGGATCGGTTTTTCTGATACTGAATATGTAGAAACATAGACCACCACACTTTACCAGCATGTTAATAGCTGCATAGATGCAGCTGTACCTTGTAGGGTCAAGTGCAGGACAAACATCAGAAAAACACCCGTTTGGTGGAACTATAATATCAACAAGTTTTACAACAAATGGAAGAGCACTGTGATTGAAAGGAAGAAGAGTATTTCCCAGGATGATCGAGCACTTGCCACAGAAATAGCAAATAAACAAACAAATCAGGAGATTAATAAAAGCCACCAAAGCAAGGTCTGAGGCTAAAATAGTCCTACGTAGCTAAAGAAATCACAACACCTTTTTCAGTTATGTTTGTAATCTCAGAAGCACAACACAGGAACAATGTTACTTACACAGAGGCCGAAGATATAGCTAACCTTCTGGCCAATAAATTCAGCTCAGTCTTTACCCCCTCTCTCCCTTCCATCCATCCAATACAATATACCTGAAACTTATCTTCCAGTTATCACATAACACCAAATCCTGAAAACACAATCAAAAATTAAAAATACTGCATTGATGGATCCTAACAATATCCCTGGATGCATATTAAATAGCATGAAGCTTGATTTTAAACACCCCCCTGAGCAACACCGTTCAATCTCATCCTCCGTACAGGTTTTGTATCAAGTGAATGGAGATAGGCTACAGTCATTTTCCTGTACAAGACAGGACCTTCCACAGACCCAGGCAATTAAAGACCCATAAGTCTAATCAGCCACATATGCAAAGCCATGGAAAGACTTATCATGGAACTAATCACTTTGGACATAGTGAACCTCCAAACACTGGACCCATCTCAGTTGGGATTCAGCAAAGGTAGGTCATGCTTATTCATCCTGGTGGGTTTCTTTGAAAAGTTCACCAAAGTGATGGGTGAAGGAAAATGGCAACCAGCACATACTTCAACCTGTCCAAGGCTTTTGACACAATCCCTCACTCTGGCAAAGTACATAAGCTAAATAAATTGGGACTAAATCCCTACATCACCTACTAGATTGCCAACTCAAATGCAGATAGGACACAAGGAATCAAAATAAGAGAAGCTACCTCCACAAAAAGACCAGTCAGCAATGGAGTCCCCCAGGGTTCACTGCTGGGACCTCTCCTGTTTGGCATCTACTTCTCCGAAGTAAAAGACAATACCAAAGGGCTGTGGCTGACCAAGTTTGCAGATGACTGTAAGCTAGAAGCAGTTATTAAATCACTAAATGACTTAGCCATTCTGCAAGAAGGAGTTTCACAAACAAATAACTGGTGCCAGAGTCATGGACTGAAACTATATACCAAAAAAATGCACTATCATATCCTTTGAGAAGTTGTCTATCCCAGGGACCTACCACTTTGACAATATCCCCTTAAGAGTTAACCCAGCTGTTTGTTATTTGGAAATCGATGTGGACAGTGACCTAACATTTGACCAACATGTGTCCACTATCATAAAAGAGTCCTTCTATATTGTGCAGCTTATAAACAAAGGGACTGCGACTAGATCTAGAGATGTCATTATCCCTATTTACCAAGCCCTCATGAGGTCAATCATTGAGTATAATGCCCTCTTTGGCATGTATCTGTCCAGACACATGCAACAACTGTTTCCTCTTGCCTATTCTGTGCATCTGTAATTGCAGTCATCCCTATCAGCAGAATCTCCATTCTCCATTCCCATGTTGGCTTAGTTTTTAGTGCACTTTCTGCTAACTTATGAACATAATATTCTGTTTTACTGCAGTTAGACGCTGATGCATATCTGACTAATTGTTTTTCAGGTGCAGCAGTAGCAGAAGTTTAGTTGTACCTGCAAAGTGATCTACAGTTATGAAGGGCAGTTACAGGCTTACAGTTCAGTATGTTGTGGGGCGAGAGGGTCACATACTAAGTCTCAACAGCTAAGTTGCTATTTGTTGCATGCTTAGCATTTTTAAAAAAAAAATGGTGTTTAAAAGATTTGTCCCTTTACATTGTGGACAGTTACAGCTTTAGTCAAAGAAAAATGGCTAAGCTTTGAAAGATTGCCTTGGTTTTGTACTTGGGCTGCAGTGTAAAATTTCAGGTCACTGAAGCATAGCTCTCAACCATCCCTGATTTTGCATAATCTTCCTGTTTCTGCCTTATAATTTTATCCTGTCCATTGCGAAATGTTTGATTTTCTGACACATCACTTAAGATTACAGTCAATAATGGCAGTCATTAGAGTTTCGTGCTTTTCATGACTCAGAAAAAAGCATATTGATACAAAACCTGTTCTGTTCTCTTTTTAAATGAATTAAAGCAATATTTTAAAAGTGCCTCTGTTGAGCCCTTATCTCCCATTATTTTTGGCTTTGACCCTGATTCTTGAGCAAATGAGCTGAGAGTTATACACTGAAGCTGCACACAGTCTTCCTTTTGATTTAATACATTTTCTGGGAGTGAAAACTGCTTTGCAACGTAAAATATCCTTGGCTTTACAGGGAAGTTGATTTTTGTGTGAAGTGGAGATATTTAATATATTTATCTGCAGTTATTGTCAAGAGTTAATGCACTGGAATCATGATGGGATAGTTATTGTGGAGAAAAAAGTTTATACTGCTATGCTTTTGCAGTGCCTCAGTTTGCTTTGACACAAACTTTTTCCTTGGATTCAGAAAGGCTTACTGTGAGCAGGAAGCCAAAGCTTTAACACAGCTGTTTTCCCACTTGTGGTAAGCTTTTACAAGTCTTAGCTCTATCACTGAGATTCCTCACTGGCAGAGGCCTCAACATGAAGGCCTGGAGGGTGGTCTTACTGGTTGAGCCACATGGTAATGCGGCAATGTAGGGGAAGTGGTTAATAATAATTAGCCACTGTGGTTCCTGACTTAGACTGCTGAGTTATTCAGAGAATCACTTGACTGAGGAACTTTACAGTGCTGGAGGCAAAAAATGAATGTTGTCAAAAAGATGGCTGTCACACATTCACTACTATGTAAGTAGTCACGGTGCAGGTAAATCCAGTGAAGACATGGAGGTGAGTTAGTGTGTGTCTGTCTGGGTGGTTGCAGTGGGGGGTTAAGTAGGGAATTGGTGGTCCGAATATATATGTGTGTGTGTGTGTGTGTGTGGTGTATATATGTATGTATGTAGGGTTTGCCTTTGCCAATACATACCTTAGACCTCTAGGGGGAACAATACTACCATCAGGTCTGACAGCATTAGCGTCAAACAAGAGCAATTCAAAGATATGCTAATGAACCAATAGTGAAGTCTTTTTTATTGACGCCATATTTATATCTGAATATAATTTTCTCACCATCATATAAACTGACCTACTTGCAGAAGGCAATTTATGTGTGCTGTGAGGATCTTTTAGAATTCTAGGATGTGTCCTTATTTTGTTACTGTTGCTGACATTTGTTATCATTGTATACCTCTTAACCTCTTAGAGCAAGAAATCTGGACAAAGCCATATATAAAAATGGGAAAAGGGCCCAAAAAATAGGGACAATTTTTAAATACTGGTCTTACAAACATTAAGTTGATAGAATAACTAGTTTTGCATTAACATGGGTTTTCTGAAGGGTATGAAGTCTGAAACTCAAATGTTTGCCATTATTTTCTATCTTCAATCTTTAATGATTTGCCAATAATTTGCCAGAAAACCACAGTTTTATGAAAAATAGACCAAAAATTTGAGGCAAAAATCTGGACATTCTGCAAAAATTTGTACAGTTGAGAGGTATGTATCATTGCCATGTTAATTACCACCTGCCCGTTTCTTGTCTCAAGAAGGGACAAAAATCAAAAAATGATCAGAGACAGATGGCCATTTTGAAAAACTGGCACTGCCCACTTTGCATTAAAGTGCAATTTTCTCAAGAGTACGATAAATGTAATGTTTGATGTTATTCGACTTTAATGTTTTTTGACAAAAATCATAAATTTTAAGATGAGCAGAGGAAACTGAGGCAAAATTAGTAGTATGCATAGAAATTGATAGTAGATGAGATCTACAGGTTTACAGAAGAAAAAATATTACTTTCTTGGCGGGCAACCAGATAAGTACAGTAGGCTATATGGCTTTCAAGGACAACTTTGCTGTGGCTGCCTGCAACTGTGAGTTTGTGAAGTGGAGGTAAAATGCTATGGCTGTTACTTTATTATTTTTTAACTACAGTCAAACAGACAGGAAGAAAGTAAGAGGAAATGAGGATATCCAGCAAAGAAGTGGATGGATTGTGTGAAAGAGGAAATGAGGATATCCAGCAAAGAAGTGGATGGATTGTGTGAAAGAAGATCTGTGACAGTCAGGCATGAGTGTCGAAGAAGGCAGGAGTGTGGTATTGAATCGAGAGAGATGGTGACAGTTAACACAATTCCACGACCCCATGTAGAAAATGGGAAAAGGGGCTCATGATAATGATGATGAGTCAAACACCTGAGGTTTACACAGACAACAAATTCCTATAATTGTTGACATGTGTATGGGTCTGAATGTGGTTGAGAAAATGACTGTCATCGTTTGTTCATTATTATTGACTGGCTTTGAAGGAATAATATAATCTATGTAAAGTAAGTTAGCTAGTGCTCATTACTGTGGCCATTTTTTATCACACTCAGATATTTGAGATGTACACAAATCAAGTTACTGTAACTGATGGGTATAAACATTGGCGGATTATAATGCCAGAAGTTTGAATAGTCCTTTATGGTCAAAATATTCTGAAATGGGCAAATTTGTTACTAGTTTTAAGTATATACTTAAGACAGTGAGGAAGTTGAATGAAAATTAATGTGTGCATTTATGCATGGTCTAAAACAAAGTGTTTGAGAGCTCAGTGGTTGAATTCTGCTTAGGGTCCAAGGTACATTTAATCCACCAATGCCTCATGCTGATATGCAAACAGTCATATTAATGCAAGACTTTAGTCTGGGAAAATATGATGTTTTGTCTAGTTGCACAATCCAAACTTATTTTGATTGCATTTATGTGGCCAAATCTGTCATCATGTGTGTCACATTTTACTACTGCCTTTCATGAGTAGTCATGCATTCCATCACCTCACTTACTCTTAAAAGGGATGCCTGTTAGGTTGTACTAGGACTCAATATTCTTGTTCATGAAATGTTAATCTCACCCTCTGTCTCTCTCTTTTTTCCTCTCTCTGGGTCATGAATTTTTATTTCTAATATTAACTTAGTCATAAAAGAACCCTGATCAATATCAGGATGAGTTCTCAAAATGGTTTCCAACAGATAATGCCCACAGACAGCAGTAGTACAGAAATGACTGCCTATACAGCCATACCATGACTGAGTATGTTAACCCCTATTAATAATGGTCCCACTGAATATATTCTGATATCTGAAACTTACTGGTACTCCAACATGCTTTTATTATAAATAGTGACAAAGTATTAGATGATGCCATTCTAAAAGATATGTTTTGTGTTATGTTGTTATTTACAGGACTCTAGACTGTATTAAGGATATACTATTTATTCATGTGCATTTTTGAGACTACAATAAAGGAGTGAGAAACAAGTCAAATGTTTACTAAGTATATCTCACCATATAATAATGGAAACAATTAACTTGTTGCAATTTTTTATGTTTAACAGCCAAGATCTTACTATACTCCAACCATTAACAGCGTCACCCCTTTGTCAGGCCCACCAGGTATGCCACTTAAAATGCATTTTAATATCCTTTATTGTATTATTTCTGTTTTTGCATGCTATACAGTTTATCTAGGCACTAGCAGCTACTTGTCATACAATAAAAGAAAGACAGGTTCCCTAGTGGATGATTTTTGCATGTCATTGGTGCAGTCCTTTGTTTTTGACTATTCTGTTATGAGTCATAAGGAAAAGAATTTTGCAATAATTTTATGCTAAAATAGTTTCTCTTGAAATGCTCACTCTCTTGGTTATTTCCAGAATAAAACATGAATAACAAATGATTTATTTATTTATTTATTTATTCATTTAACATTTGTTTACTGGGAAAGTCCACTGGGCCTCAGAGAACCCATTTTCAGTGGAGGCCCGGGGAGAAAAGCTCCAACATGCAAGAGTTACAATAGTTATAAAAGTTACAAAATGTATTTTTTTTCATTTTAGCTGAACAATATAAACATTATTACACATCTGGTTTGCAGGGAAAATAAAAACATTAAACTTGTACAAAAGTGTATTGAATACTATGATCACAAGTGCAGCAAAGTTCCTAATAAGAACACTTGGGAGGCATGGGATAGTTGTGCAAATACATGAAGATGTCTTATTTGAGAGAATTCTAAAGGGTGAGATAGCAATTAAAGAAGAAAGGGGGGATGGAGCTGTAGAGTGAAGATGGGAGGAGAGAATAAAGGCAGGTAGAAGAAGACTGAATGCAAGACTGGTAAGAGGTAGGTGAGTTATTTAGCATATAGCTTGTCAACATGGGGTTGGCCAGGAGCAGGTCCAGAATTTAGAGAGGTGTTCCTTAAGTGAGTGTTTAAAGGCTGAAAGTATGTGACTGGATATGATAGTTAAGGGGAGGGTTTTCCAGAGTTTTGCTATGGAGCAGGAGTATAGACTTTGTCTAGCATATATCCTGGGACAGAACGTGACTAAAGGTTGCTTGTTTTCTGACCTAAGAGATCTAGTTGGTGTGTAAGTAAGGGAATATACTGTTGAGAATTGGACAGGATAACTGTTTATGAATGATCTTGTGAGCCATTTTAAGTTGTAGGAAGGTTAGGAATTGGGGAAATTCAAGCCAGTGTAGAGAGTGAACGGGTATGCAGTGATGTGTGGAGTATTCTGCACAGTGGCTAATTTTGCAACTTTATTTTAGCAAGTTTCGAGCTTAGTTTTGAGGTTAGCTTGTAAATTTGTAAGAACAGGGGCACCATATAAGAGAGTGGGAGAAGATAGGAGGTGGAAAGAGTGAGTTTTGTGGGTGGGGCAAGGAAATGTTTGCGCCAGTTGAGAATACCATGTTTCTGGTGTGTTTTCATAATACTGTTTTGAATATGGAGGTCAAACTTGAGATGTTCATCGATAGTGACACCTAGAAGTATAGTGTGGGGAACAAGTTTTATTTTGATGTTGTTCTTTGAGAGAATAGTAAATTGGCTTTTATTTAGGGAAAGAGCTTTGGGGGTGAAAATTAGAAATTTAGTTTTAGAGGGGTTGAGTAGTAATTTATTGTTAGTAAGCCAGCTTTCAATGGATGTAAAAGCAGCTTGGGTAATTTGTTGAAGGTGAGAAACAGAGTTGGAAGAACAAATGACTCTTAAGTTGTCAGCATATTGTATGAGTGGAGACTGTAGGATGGAAGTATGCAGGTCATTAGTATAGATGTTGAATAAGAGGGAGTAAAATATAGAGCCTTGGAGAACCTCAGTAGAGGTATTCAGGAAAGAGGAGATGGAGTCAAGCCATTTAACTGCTTGCTGTCTTTGGGATAGATAGCTAGTAAACCACCTGGTAGATGGCGAGGATAGTCCAAGGTCATTTAGCTTTTGAATAAAAAGCTAATGTGGAACAGTGTCAAAAGCTTTAGAAATCTTGAAGAACAGCGAGGAGACAAGTTTGGCAGAGTTCTGTGCTTTGTTAACTGTCTCTGTGGCACAAGGTGCAATTGCCATTAGGATGAAGAATGAGCACAGATAATCAGGAGTTTGAATCCAGTTTACAGATAATTTGGGTTGGAGGTTGGCATAATGGTTAAGGTATTTACCTTACTGACACAAGATGCAGGGTTTTATTATCACATGGGGTGATTGGCTAAGCTTAAACATGGCCCACATAGGCAGTTAGCCTAGTACTAATCTATGAAACTATGAAGAGTATCAGTGAAGGATAGTAGAGTAGTGGTAGTGCTATAATCAGGTCTGAAGCCATGCTGTGTAGGTGTAATAAGTTGATTTTTTAGGAGGTAGTGAAGAAGTTGAGTGGATGCATTTTTCAAAGAGTTTGGAGATGGGTGACAGAAGGGTGATGGGTCAGTAGTTGGATATTTGAATGGAGTTACTGCCTTTGTATAAAGTATAATGACATATTTTTTCCAGAGAGTTGGAATGTAAGCTTCTAGAATGGCTCCTTTAATGAGGATGGATATAGGACACGATATGGATTCAGCTGACATTTTGAGATATTCAACTGGAAGGTTGTCTGGAGAGTTAGAGCATAGTTTGAGTTTGAGAAGGAGCCTTTTAATAGTACCTGTGGAGACAAGCTGAAGTGTAAAAGCATGAGTAGTTGTCGGAGCAATGGTGAGAGGGGAAGAGGGTGAGTCAAGGGTGGAAGAGGAGGATAAAGAGTTAGGGGAGGGCATATGAGAAATGAAAGAGTTGTATGGGGAGGTGTGAAGAAGGGAAGAGTTTGTAGTGACATTTTGTATGTACAAAAATGTTGTTTTAATGAGATATTATCATCATCATCATCAATCTACTTTTTCCCATTTTTACATGTGGGTCTACTCTGTCACACAAGAGGCAAAGCTTCCCTGCCTACCTTAGTAATGTGTGCTAAATCTAGCCCTGCCCCAATCTTACTGTGCATCTCAACTTAAAAATGCCCTTCATATAATACAACTGCTATTCAGGCAAATTTGAGCTGAATACAATCATACTCTCAGTAGTGCATGGAAAAAGAAATTTATTTCCTTTTTGATGCACTGAGTATTGATGTGTTTTGTGTTATAATGAATGGTCTCTATGTTCTGGTTGATATTTTATCTGTCAAGCAAGTAACATGTTGACCATTCCTTGTATATACATATATGTGTGTGTGTGTGTGTGTGTGTGTGTGTGTGTGTGTGTGTGTGTGTATGTATCTATCTACCTATATATATAGATAGATACAGATATGAATCTAGTCTGGTTAACTTACTTGCTCAGGGCCACAAGACAGATAAATGAATGCTGAAGGAATCAAACCCTATACCACAGGTAGTAGTTCATTAACTGCTAACAGTTCATAGTCTTAATCCTCTGTGCTGCCAGAAATGTATATATATATATATATATATATATATATATATATATATATATATATATCGTTATCTATCTATATATATATATATATATTTATATATATATATATATATATATATATATATATATATATATATATATATATATATATATATATATATATATATATATATATATATATATATATATATATATATATATATATATATATATATATATATATATATATATATATATATATATATATATATATATATATATATATATATATATATATATATATATATATATATATATATATATATATATATATATATATATATATATATGGGTCTACTACCGGAGATCGAAATTACACTATTTCGAAATCCGGTAGTAGATGCCCACTAACACGAAAATGCACTTTACTGAAAGTGCACTTTCGCGAACACCCCTTGAGTGAATAGTTACGGACCTTAGGGTTAGGGCTTGGGTTAAGGATAGTGGATAGCTAGTAGGGCTATCCACTATCCTTAAACTAACCCCTAACCCTAAGGTCCATGACTACCGCACCACAGTGGAGGAAATTGTATGGCCTTCACGGTGCAGTAGTCACGGACCTATGTCCTCCACTGTGGTGCGGTAATCACGGACCTTAGGGTTAGGGCTTGGGTTAAGGATAGTGGATACCTAGTAGGGCTATCCACTATCCTTAATCCAAGCCCTAACCCTAAGGTCCATGACTACCACACCACAGTGGAGGACATTGCCCTTTCATTCTAGTCATGTTTGCGAAAGTGCACTTTCGGTGAAGTGCATTTTCGCGTTAGTGGGCATCTACTACCGGATTTCAAAATAGTGTAATTTCATATATATAGATAGATATATATATATATATATGTAGAAATATAGATATATATGGGTTTGGTCTTTTTAAGGGAATGGACACAAGACTGGCATCTGATCTATAACCTTTGGTCAACAGAAAGAGATAGTCGGCATGTGTATGATATCAGCAATCCCTGGGTAGGGGAATATGACCTTTCCGTGGGGACTGTGCAGTCTTTTTGTTAGTATATGTAATTAGCAGGGGTGAGAAGGCACGGGGGGGGGTTGTCCCCTAGAAAAACACTTGCTTTTAGTTTTCTTTGCTTTGAGGTTAGTCTGCAGAACATGCACATTAGCTGTTACCGTTGTGCTTTTCAATGATTTGACATCACCGTTATGGATGTAGATATTTAGTCCATTCGGTTTAGAGTACTGCTGCATTTATATTTACCACTTGATAACTGGAAGGTGAGCTGGTCTGTTGAACCCTTTCTGGGCATGAATCAGGTAAAGTTATACAGTACAGTACTAATAAGTCTACAAATTATCAGTTTACATAAATAGTAAAGATTGAATACAAATTAAGTTTAAAGAATTACAATAGAGACTTTGTACATGATACTCCCGATAAAATATAATATGTGTAATGCACTGATAAGCTGACAAAATTATTTAGTATCACAAAAGCAGTTGCACTTTGATTCATTTTGCAAGTGAAATCTAATTTTTTTGAAGGTTTAAAGTGTTTCATTGTTTTTATTTCTTTTGATAGCAGATTCCATATAGCTGGCTGGTCAATTCTTGAAAGGGATTTTTCTCCATTTCCCAGTCCGAATTTGGATATGACCAGAATTCTATTGTACAAACACCACACACATCTCCCTGTATATCTATCAATCTATCTGTATATTTTTTTATTTTATTTATGTTGCTTCTGTTTACCAGGTTTGACTGGCAGGGTGTAGTCAAACATATCTTTTCAATGGAAGTCTGGGGAGAAAAGCTGCAACCTATTACAAACATCTTTAAACAGACATTCAGTAATGTACATGAACATACATTAAGTAATATACATTAACAATGACACGTGCATTTACTGATTGCATTACATTCATATCAAATAAAGGAAGCCATTACAGTATAAGAGATGCATATGCATTTAGCTGTTGAAACACTGAGCATTTGAAGAGATATATTAATGAGTTTGTGAAGAAGTTAATATATCTTGTGATACAAAAGAATAAATTAAAATAAATGGATGTGTCAGAAGGCATTTGGTAGGGCAGAAAACGTTAATATTATAGTTAAGAGGTGGGGTACTAGGCAGCAGAAGATTGCTATTGAAGAATGTGTATAGATATGGATTCTGTTGTGATGTTATATGAGTGTTTTTAAAAAATCATGTATTTATGAATACATAATATCATGTCAGATTATTTCTGAATAATGTCTGCTAGCATGCTAAACTTACATATATTCTCCAACCGATTCAGAGAGATCAGTGAGTGCCTGACATTTTTACTCAAAGGGTTGGGTGAAAGGTTGTGACCTCCTAATTGCCTTCATGCTGTTGAACTAATTTTAACAGTACAACAGTGAGAATTAGTGGTAACAGCTATGCCAGAGCTGTACCGGTGGGTATAAGCAATAGCAATCTATAGCATTCGATGGCATGTTGTAATGTGCTATTTTTATAGGTAGCAACACATTCTTACATAGCAGTATAATAACTCATTGTTACTTGTAAAAGAAAAGAACAGTCTGACAGCTTGCTAAACTACGCAGTGCCCCCTTTAAATTGACACCAAGGGCAGTCACCCCTTCTGCCCTGTCCTTCCTATGGCTCTGAGTTCTGCTTTCCATTTCCACTCTTTGGTGTTCAGTCCTCACCTGTTGTTACTACCTGTGGAGAGTTTTGAATGTTTACTTTGTGCCTGTTTGTTTTCTCCCCATATACTCCAGTTTTTCCGACCTCCCAAAAACATGCCAGTGTGTCCCATATTATGGCTGAAAGTTTCTGAGAAGGATCTCTTCACTTACTTGGTTAAAAATATAAATTCAATTCTCTCGCCTTCCATTTGTAAACTGTGTGACTCTGAACAAGTCAGTTAACCAGAAAAAGCACTTAAGGTAGCTTCTGTAAATTGGCATTTGCGTCTAGTGGGTTTATTTACTTACAAATGAGTTAAAACAAAAATGGTTAGTAGCATTTTCATTTCTTAAGATTACAAACACAATATAGCTAGACTAAAAGTTTTTTTTGTGCATGTGTTTTAGTACTCAGTGATATGTTAATCTCAGTTATTCTCCCTGTTTGCTTTTAGGCACATTGCTTACTATGAAAGGCAGGATTGTAACTGATGTCTATGGCAGCAACACAGCACTCAGCTCCACTGGCCTCAATGTTAGAGTTTTAAGGTAAAAATGCATGAGAAGAATGTATTTGTTTACAATAGTATCCATGCCCTGCCTTTCTTATTTATATTATGAATTTACATTTCTTATGTTTTAATATTAGTGGAAGTACTTATTGTATGTTAAAATTCATACAGTAATGCATATGAATGCTTGACGTTCTGTTAACAGCATCAGGTAAAACTATTCACAAATACAGTTTTGTAGGCTGTTTATTCATGTATGCATGTATGTATGTAAGTATGTATGTATAGGTGTATTTATTTGCTCACTTATAGGATTTGTTAACCAGGTAGGTGGACTAGCTGACTGAGCCTTTTCAGCTATGATTTGAGCCAAGAGGCAGAACAGCATTATTAATATGTAACATTTCACATTGTTTCAACACTATCGTATGCTATACAGCAATAGTCTAGATAAAAAAGGGGTAATATTTAGTACACAGTTCACAGTAATGCATTAAACATTACTTACAACAGTGAGTTCAGTGATAACTCTATAAATCACAGCTCCGAAAGACACAATATTATAAGACATGGGTACATTTGAGACGTGATTATGAATGTTGTTTTGTTAGACTTCCAACAAGCTCTGATACCTGAACTGGGGACTGATGTTAAATCATTTCTATCACAATTTTACTGAGTTATTTTATTATTCTATTTTAATTTATTTGCCTTTGCTGACTGGGATAGTCTGACAGGGCAAATCTTATTTTCAGCAGTGGCCCAGGATGAAAATCCCCATGTAATTAGTCTACATATTATATATACTTGGACAATTATAGTGACATACTATATACACATGTGCAACTTACATCGACATATTTAGTAGTCAACGTTGTCTATTGCATTACTACATGTAGAAGTTTACAAGTGAAGCATTGTCTCATCAGTAGCATTTATGCATTTGCTAGTCATGCTACAGATTTATTTTAAAGTATTTTAAAGTATTAATGTTTATAGTATAGGGTGTATCTAGGTAAGCATTGCAAAGAGGTACAGACATTTTGAAGTATAGCTAAAGTTTAGAGTGCAGTAGAGGAGATGAGAAGTTAGACCAAATTTAAGTAACGTGAGAAAAAAGTGTATATGATTGGAAAGGGATTAGGTTAAGATAGGGAGGAAACATGGAGGAAATCTGGGATACTGGACAGTCAGACTGGTGCTGAGCATGAGGATGAGCAGAGCATGAGCAGGATTTATTCAGAAGTACTTTGGGCAGGCTTCATGACCAGGATTTATCCAGAAATACTTTGACCAGGCTTCTAAAGTGTGGTAGTTTGTCAGCACGCTTGATGTGTTTTGGGATGATGTCCAATATTTGTTAGACATAATAGGAGTGAAGTGAGTTTCCAGCTGAGTTATTAGACTTAGTTATTTTTAATAAATACTTGTTGGCAGAGTGGCGATCCCTGAGGGTGGGTAAGGCAGTAAGATATTTTTAGTGTGGGATGTTTATCTTGGTAGTAACATTTATATGCAGATACTAATTGTGAATGTTTTAGGACATTGCTTAGTTTGAGCCTATTAAGTTGTCTCAAGGCCTGATAGTGGTGGGTTCTATGTGTTGCATTAGAGTCAAATTTAGCAATTTTATTTTAGAATGGGGCTAGTTTGGATTCAAAAGTAGTATTTAGGTTAGTTAGGATAGATGATGCATAAAGGAGGTCTGGGAGTCGGTAGGTTGGGATTATTGTTTGCTTTGCTGTATCTGTAAGGTATTGTTTGCCTCTACAGAGGAAGTCCAGCTTCTGATTGCTCTTTTTTTTATCGTTTGTAAGATATGGTAGTCAAATATGAGGTTTTCATCAATGGCAACTCCTAGGAGTTTACTTTGTTTAACTATTTATGTGTCAGTGTTGCTTTTTGATGTAATTAGGAAAGATTGTTTTTGGTTGTTATGTAACAACTTAAACAATAATTATAGAAATCATCAATAGTAAGCAACATAAACTAATACATGCAAAAGTCACCACATAAATCGAACAACAAAATAGGTTAAAGCTTTCATCTGCTGTACAGATTTCATCAAGAACCATGAATAACTGATAAACTTAATGGTATCTAATAAATAATAAAACACGACAAATAAATAAATATATATATAATATATATATAAATATATAATATATAAAAAATATAAAATATATATGAATAAATAATATATAATATATATAATATGGATGGAATATGAATATATGAGGATAAATCAACTGAAAATCAACTGTCCATAATAAGGAAGGGTTAATGTGGTATAATAGAGACCAGACCAGGTGAGACCAGGTCACATAATATTTGCCATTTGCTTTCTAAAAGTGCTAAATAAAATTTTAGCATCTTCTTCTTGTGATGTGATATATAAAAATCAATAATAATAAAAAAAAGGAATGTTCAATACCTTTGTCTAGAAATATGTCTACTTAAAGCATTGTTGGAGTCCTGTTTTCTTATTTTTGTATGTATGCTCATATATTCTAGTCTTGAATTTCCTTTCAGTTTTTCTAGATGTGTTGCAATTCCCCCTTACTGTATAACTGTTTAGCAGTGATGTTTTCAACTTTACAACTTTGGTTTCATTGATAATTTCTCCTTTCCACATCTTTTTATTAAGAGTTTTATAAATAAACAAATTTAGGTGCTGTCCAAACATGCAAATATCATTATCTGAAGTTTGAAGATTCCATTCATTTCAAACAAAATCTCTTTTCAAAACAACATCAACATAAGGACTATGTGAGTACACAAATACAACCTCCTTGTTCTTTTATTCTTTCATAACATGTCTCTGAATAGGTTTAATCAAATCATCAGGTACCCCCTATTGAAAAACATATTGTGTATATTGTTTAACTCACTTTCCATAGTCTCTCTATTATTTTAAAAAAAATGGTGATGACAACTAATCAAAAAAATAATAATAAATAGAATGTCTTTTCCTAAATCTTGGACTGAAATTCATTTTCAGTGGAATAAAAATAAAATATGTATCTAAGTCGCAATTACCTTCAGACCACATTATATGTGTTAAGAGAAAGTCAAGTCGTATTGTTCAAATACTCAATAAATTCCTGTATCAATTGGGTTCCCATTCTAACATCACCAAGTTTGCAAAGGAAAACCCATCATGTCAACTATTAAGTTAATTCTCTCAACTCTAAAAAAAAAAATCTGAAAACTAAGTAAAAATAGTCCAACCCTTTCTCTCTCCTTGGGAATACTGGAGAGTCAACAACATCAATTGTTATGAAGATGTCTTTTTTTAAGCAAATCATAAATATTGTCAAAAAAATCAAAAAAATCTTCCAAGATGAAATTCACATTGTTATACACATGTTTAGTGGTCCTCTCTCTCTTGTGTAACCCCTAAATTGTAGTTTTTGACTTGGAACATTTGCTATAACCCCTATTCAGACATTCCCTTTCAGACAAGGTGATATTGTCCTGAAACATACTTCTTAGGTTAGAATCTATAAGCGGGGTATAAACTTGTTCTTTTCATCTTCATCAATTAACCTTTCATCTTTCACTCCCTTCTCCACTCTCATGTCCCTTATTTAATCTGTTCCATGTTTCTACTCTACTCAAAGGCCTCTAATGTGTCTGTTGTTTATCATATCCCTATCAATCTTCTTGCTATTCTTTCTAAAAAAATAAAATAGCCTCATTTCTATTTACCACACTGATTGTTTGTGTTGTGGTATCCATCATACCATAGTTCAAATCTTATATCTTATTTCTTTAATTAGTAAATTTCATTAGTTAGTTATATACATTTTTTTTCTCCATTACATTTTAATAAGTTTTCCATAAACATAAAACCAAACTGATCAAACATTTTGTTAAATTCATTGGACAGTTGATTTTTGTCCGTGTCTCATATATATTATATATATATATATATATTTATTTATATTTATATCATATTTTCATATTTTATGTATTACAATTATTTATATATATATTTATTACACATATTTTTATGCATTATACATCAGCAGATGACAGCTTTAACTTTTTTTTGTGTTTATATGTGGTGACTTTTTGTTTTTTTGTGCTTCGTGTGGATATTAAACTGTGGAATTATTCACAACTTGAGCAGCGTTTCTTCTTGGGTTCCCAGTCGTCTGCAGCTTTTTTATAAACTAATACATGAACTAAAGTCATAAACTTAGAGCTTCATAGATTCATAATTTGCTACCAGACAATAGACCAGTTAAGCCATTTGAAGTCTTACTGCTGCAGTGCCACTGGTGCTCTCATCTACTTTCTTCCTCATTTATAAGGGATAAACTAGGCCTGGACTAAATTTGTGGTTTTCCATTCATTCCTCTAAGTTAGATTTGAAAATACTGAGGGAAGTGCTGCTTTATAAAAATAATTAGTTTTTTTTATAGAGGTGGGTATTCTTTGGGAGAGATATCCATTTTATCAACTATAGATCCAGGTTCCTTGAGCTTGTATTTCTGTTACTAATATTCTTGTATATATACAGTAAAGCTAGCAGGACTGGATCATTTACAACTTTATAGGCCCAGAATCAATCACCTTACAGTTAGGAGTCAGTAAGGGACAAAAAAGAGAGACAGGGCTTTTAGGCTGTCTGGGTAACTTAAGGATCTGAAGCTGAGTTTTTTAGTGAGGAACTGCTGTTTTTAATGTTGTGTTAGATGTTTGGATATGACCATGCTGAAGGGAAGGTTATGCTCTAGTATGGGCCTGATGAGGGACAAGTAGAGGAGACCTCTTTTGGGTCAATAGAATATGCCCTTAATAATCAGTTGGGTGAAATAGAAAGCTTTCATAATGACAGTGGAGACGTGATGATGGTCAAAATACAACACTATGGAGTCATATATAAAGGTTCCTTAGTTGGATGACTGTCTCTTAGTTTCCACAACAAAAAATAGGATAGTATCTGCTAATGAGTCAATTCTGAGCATATTCTAATCTTTCAGAATTATGGTGAACATTGCCACGTCCCAGCCGGAGCCCTTTGTAAAGCTGGTGTTAACATTATGCACCTGCACATTCTATCCTGCAGACCCCTTCTTGTCTTGTCTTGTGCAGGATCCTTTCATTATAAAACTTGGCATCTTATATTATCCACTCTCATAGAGTTACAACACTTTTATGCCTAATACTATTGAATCTAATGGCTGCAACCATGTACATGATTTCCTTAACAAAGCTGTATATGGCAGTTCTACAATGGATACTGAAGAGTTAATGTTCCCGTTTAAATAATCCACTGACAGCACATCAAGATTTTTAGGATTTGCAAGTCACATCTCACACTTTTTCTCAACAGTCCTTTTCATATCCATACTCCAGTAGTGGCTGTCACCATGGGTGCCTCTGCCCTGTGATGAGGGGAGGCATTATCAAGAACAGACTCTTAATGGTCTAAACTGACAGAGGCCAGTCTACAAACCAATTTTCAGGCGATAAGGATGGTCTTTCTCAATATTGCATGTATTACAGGACTAACTATCCACACTGACAACAAACATGTCATTTGTTTGGTACATAATAAAGCAGAGTAGAACTCCCTCCTATCCTCCACTTGAGAAGTGATGAATATATGGGAATGGGATATGTTAATATCATGCTTAGTAACTGCCAATCATATTACCATAGAAGCCAGATCTGTGCATTGACGGGAAGATGATGAGCAAGATGCTTTCAGGAAATGTAAAGAATGACTTATTATAAGATGCTGGAACACTATGATAAGGATTTACAAGAATCACTTATTTGTGATGTCTCAGCCTGTGACAAAGGTGCAGAAATTCAACATGTTACACTTCTGGATAATCAGAGATCAATTGCCTTTGTAGCACAAACATTTTTTTTTCTTTTTTGCTAAGAGAAAATATTTTCAAAATGAGAAAGAAGCACTTGCTTTAATTTTTGTGATAGAGAAATGTAATCACTACATCTGGGATAGAAAATATCAAGTTGGCTACTGATGACAAGCCATTATAAACATGGGTGTTAAGGTACTTTATAACGTTCACATGACACATTTCAGCAGAAAATAATAATGTCCTACAAGGGGACGAGGAAATCAAGGTCTTGTCCCCAAACTACAGAATAATGGATTATTATACTTATATTACTGTAACAATCATAGAACAACCACTAACCAATTCAAATGAATGCTACCTTACTAATTCTAATATGTAATAAGTAAAGAAATGTTCAATGATATATGAAAGTTGAACTCAGAACAGGTATAACTTAAGTAATTTATGTTACATGCCTGCCATATATTGATATATGAACAAAACAGGTAATTAGGAATACAGTATGTCAGTGCAATATAGATAAATAATGCAGTGAAGAGGAAACGTAAAAGGGGAAAGAATATAGAAGAAAGAAAAGAGGAAACAAGAAAGAGAAAGGTGGAAAAAAGAGAGAAAGAAAAAGAGGAAATAAAAAAGTGAATGGGTAAAATATTGTACAAAGTAAATTAATTCTATTTTCTTTTCTTTCAAATTATGGATTTTAAATTAATTTATGTAAAAATAAATTACTATTAAGATAAGCTTATAAATAATAAAAATTGTATTGCTAAATTATT